>NC_143036.1:77489866-77692366 GCF_057628025.1 Oncorhynchus mykiss | reverse complement strand
ATGTTTCCCTATAGAAGGACTGTCACATCAACCAGGCTTAATGTTTCCCTATAGAAGGACTGTCACATCAACCAGGCTTAATGTTTCCCTATAGAAGGACTGTCACATCAGTCTTGTTCAGCCTTGTATGGCAGGCTTAATGTTTCCTTATAGAAGGACTGTCACATCAACCTTGTATGGCAGGCTTAATGTTTCCTTATAGAAGGACTGTCACATCAACCAGGCTTAATGTTTCCCTATAGAAGGACTGTCACATCAGTCTTGTTCAGCCTTGTATGGCAGGCTTAATGTTTCTCTATAGAAGGACTGTCACATCAACCAGGCTTAATGTTTCCCTATAGAAGGACTGTCACATCAACCAGGCTTAATGTTTCCCTATAGAAGGACTGTCACATCAGTCTTGTTCAGCCTTGTATGGCAGGCTTAATGTTTCCTTATAGAAGGACTGTCACATCAGCCTTGTATGGCAGGCTTAATGTTTCCCTATAGAAGGACTGTCACATCAACCAGGCTTAATGTTTCCCTATAGAAGGACTGTCACATCAGTCTTGTTCAGCCTTGTATGGCAGGCTTAATGTTTCCCTATAGAAGGACTGTCACATCAGCCTTGTATGGCAGGCTTAATGTTTCCCTATAGAAGGACTGTCACATCAACCAGGCTTAATGTTTCCCTATAGAAGGACTGTCACATCAGCCTTGTTCAGCCTTGTATGGCAGGCTTAATGTTTCCTTATAGAAGGACTGTCACATCAACCTTGTATGGCAGGCTTAATGTTTCCCTATAGAAGGACTGTCAGATCAGTCTTGTTCAGCCTTGTATGGCAGGCTTAATATTTCCCTATAGAAGGACTGTCACATCAGTCTTGTATGGCAGGCTTAACGTTTCCTTATAGAAGGACTGTCACATCAACCTTGTTCAGCCTTGTATGGCAGGCTTAATGTTTCCTTATAGAAGGACTGTCATATCAGCCTTGTATGGCAGGCTTAATGTTTCCCTATAGAAGGACTGTCACATCAGCCTTGTTCAGTCTTGTATGACAGGCTTAATGTTTCCCTATAGAAGGACTGTCACATCAGCCTTGTTCAGTCTTGTATGACAGGCTTAATGTTTCCCTATAGAAGGACTGTCACATCAACCTTGTATGGCAGGCTTAATGTTTCCCTATAGAAGGACTGTCACATCAACCTTGTATGGCAGGCTTAATGTTTCCCTATAGAAGGACTGTCACATCAGCCTTGTTCAGTCTTGTATGACAGGCTTAATGTTTCCCTATAGAAGGACTGTCACATCAGCCTTGTTCAGTCTTGTATGACAGGCTTAATGTTTCCCTATAGAAGGACTGTCACATCAGCCTTGTTCAGTCTTGTATGTCAGGCTTAATGTTTCCCTATAGAAGGACTGTCACATGAACCTTGTATGGCAGGCTTAATGTTTCCCTATAGAAGGACTGTCACATCAGCCTTGTATGGCAGGCTTAATGTTTCCCTATAGAAGGACTGTCACATCAGCCTTGTTCAGTCTTGTATGACAGGCTTAATGTTTCCCTATAGAAGGACTGTCACATCAGCCTTGTTCAGTCTTGTATGACAGGCTTAATGTTTCCCTATAGAAGGACTGTCACATCAGCCTTGTTCAGTCTTGTATGGCAGGCTTAATGTTTCCCTATAGAAGGACTGTCACATCAACCTTGTATGGCAGGCTTAATGTTTCCGTATAGAAGGACTGTCACATCAGCCTTGTTCAGTCTTGTATGACAGGCTTAATGTTTCCCTATAGAAGGACTGTCACATCAGCCTTGTTCAGTCTTGTATGGCAGGCTTAATGTTTCCCTATAGAAGGACTGGCACATCAGCCTTGTATGGCAGGCTTAATGTTTCCCTATAGAAGGACTGTCACATCAACCAGGCTTAATGTTTCCCTATAAAAGGACTGGCACATCAGCCTTGTATGGCAGGTTTAATGTTTCCCTATAGAAGGACTGGCACATCAGCCTTGTATGGCAGGCTTAATGTTTCCCTATAGAAGGACTGGCACATCAGCCTTGTATGGCAGGCTTAATGTTTCCCTATAGAAGGACTGTCACATCAGCCTTGTATGGCAGGCTTAATGTTTCCCTATAGAAGTAGTAAACAACAGATGTCATACATACATATACATAATCTAATGCTGATTGAAGCACGGACCTTAACACCATCAGAATAGCTCAGACAGAAGGAAGTCAAACGAGGCTTTAAAAGAGTCTGCTCTGCCGTGCTACATACAGCTAACTGCCATCTTCTGCCTGCTCTGCCCTGCTACAGCTAACTGCCCTCTTCTGTCTGCTCTGCCCTGCTACAGCTAACAGCCCTCTTCTGCCTGCTCTGCCCTGCTACAGCTAACTGCCCTCTTCTGCCTGCTCTGCCCTGCTACAGCTAACTGCCCTCTTCTGTCTGCTCTGCCCTGCTACAGCTAACTGCCCTCTTCTGCCTGCGCTGCGCTGCCCTGCTACAGCTAACTGCCCTCTTATGTCTGCTCTGCCCTGCTACAGCTAACTGCCCTCTTCTGTCTGCTCTGCCCAGCCGCCACTTCGTGAGACAAAGTGCTGGAGAAGTTTTGACAGAATTCTCAACATCTCAGACAGGACTGTTCCTGGTGTTACTGACAAAGAGAGACAGAGGAATAAAGGGGTGAAGGAGAAAGAGAGAAAGAGAGAGAGAGAGGAAGAACGAGAGAGAGAAAGAGAGGAAGAGAGCGAGCGCGGCCAACCAGCTCTCTCATCTTTCCTCCTCTGAGGTGTGTGAAACATCAAGATATGCCTGTCTGTCTGATGCCAGCGATGCAGGGCCAGGCAGGCTGGTCCATACTGAGAGCTGGTCCTGGTCGGGCCAGGACGGTGTGCTAGCTTGGCAGCCAGATATACTGTTGCTCTCCATGCCATGCAGTGAGCCTGCTATTCCTGGGGAGCTGTGAAATCTCTATGTGTCCTGCTGTCATAGATGACAGGGGAATATAGAGAAAACCAGCACCAGGTGGTTTTAAAAGTACCTGGTTCAGGATCAGGGCAACTAGACTAAACATGGGGCTGACATGTGGGTTGTGTTTCTGAAATCAGCTGATAATAATAATTATATATATTTTTAAATGTGATGTTCTGTTCCTGTTACATGGGATAAAAACTCTGATTTTCTAATAATATGGTAAGACCTGAAGATATGCATACGACAACACAAACAACTCCATAAGACAACACAAACAACAACACAAACAACTCCATACGACAACACAAACAACAACACAAACAACTCCATACGACAACACAAACAACTCCATACGACAACACAAACAACTCCATACGACAACACAAACAACTCCATAAGACAACACAAACAACAACACAAACAACTCCATACGACAACACAAACAACAACACAAACAACTCCATACGACAACACAAACAACAACACAAACAACTCCATAAGACAACACAAACAACTCCATACGACAACTCCATACGACAACACAAACAACTCCATACGACAACACAAACAACTCCATACGACAACACAAACAACTCCATAAGACAACACAAACAACAACACAAACAACTCCATACGACAACACAAACAACTCCATACGACAACACAAACAACTCCATACGACAACACAAACAACTCCATACGACAACACAAACAACTCCATAAGACAACACAAACAACTCCATAAGACAACACAAACAACTCCATAAGACAACACAAACAACTCCATAAGACAACACAAACAACTCCATACGACAACACAAACAACTCCATACGACAACACAAACAACAACACAAACAACTCCATACGACAACACAAACAACAACACAAACAACTCCATACGACAACACAAACAACTCCATACGACAACACAAACAACTCCATACGACAACACAAACAACTCCATACGACAACACAAACAACTCCATAAGACAACACAAACAACTCCATACGACAACACAAACAACTCCATACGACAACACAAACAACTCCATAAGACAACACAAACAACTCCATACGACAACACAAACAACTCCATACGACAACACAAACAACTCCATACGACAACACAAACAACTCCATAAGACAACACAAACAACTCCATAAGACAACACAAACAACTCCATACGACAACACAAACAACTCCATACGACAACACAAACAACTCCATAAGACAACACAAACAACTCCATAAGACAACACAAACAACAACACAAACAACTCCATACGACAACACAAACAACTCCATACGACAACACAAACAACTCCATAAGACAACACAAACAACTCCATACGACAACACAAACAACTCCATACGACAACACAAACAACTCCATAAGACAACACAAACAACTCCATAAGACAACACAAACAACACAAACAACTCCATACGACAACACAAACAACTCCATACGACAATACAAACAACAACACAAACAACAATACAAACACCTCCATACGACAACACAAACACCTCCATACGACAACACAAACAACAACACAAACAACTCCATACGACAACACAAACAACTCCATACGACAATACAAACAACAACACAAACAACAATACAAACACCTCCATACGACAACACAAACACCTCCATACGACAACACAAACAACACAAACAACAACACAAACAACTCCATACGACAACACAAACAACAACACAAACAACTCCATACGACAACACAAACAACAACACAAACAACTCCATACGACAACACAAACAACTCCATATGAACATAGAGGTATGCATAACACCTGCAGTTAATTACTGTAGTAATAACAGTATTAGAACAGAAAGAAAACAACGTTTTAATTCAGCATTAACTTTATCCAACTTAACTTACAGCATTTACTCAGTCGGTTACGTGGCCCATGTAAAAATGGAGTTGCACCATGACTGAACCAACTGAGCCATTGTTGATTAAGTTATGTTTAGCCTTAACGGCAGTTAGAGGCAGGTGGCCTAGTGGTTAGAGACAGGTAGCCTAGTGGTTAGAGGCAGGTAGCCTAGTGGTTAGAGGCAGGGTAGCCTAGTGGTTAGAGGCAGGGTAGCCTAGTGGTTAGAGGCAGGGTAGCCTAGTGGTTAGAGGCAGGGTAGCCTAGTGGTTAGAGGCAGGTAGCCTAGTGGTTAGAGGCAGGTAGCCTAGTGGTTAGAGGCAGGTAGCCTAGTGGTTAGAGGCAGGTAACCTAGTGGTTAGAGGCAGGTAGCCTAGTGGTTCGAGGCAGGGTAGTCTAGTGGTTAGAGGCAGGGTAGCCTAGTGGTTAGAGGCAGGGTAGCCTAGTGGTTAGAGGCAGGTAGCCTAGTGGTTAGAGGCAGGTAGCCTAGTGGTTAGAGGCAGGTAGCCTAGTGGTTAGAGGCAGGTAGCCTAGTGGTTAGAGGCAGGTAGCCTAGTGGTTAGAGGCAGGGTAGCCTGGTGGTTAGAGGCAGGTAGCCTAGTGGTTAGAGGCAGGTAGCCTAGTGGTTAGAGGCAGGTAGCCTAGTGGTTAGAGGCAGGTAGCCTAGTGGTTAGAGGCAGGTAGCCTAGTGGTTAGAGGCAGGGTAGCCTGGTGGTTAGAGGCAGGTAGCCTAGTGGTTAGAGGCAGGTAGCCTAGTGGTTAGAGGCAGGTAGCCTAGTGGTTAGAGGCAGGTAGCCTAGTGGTTAGAGGCAGGTAGCCTAGTGGTTAGAGGCAGGTGTTGGGCCAGAAACCGTAAGGTTGCTAGATCGAATCCCTGAGTTGACAAGGTACAAATCTGTCGTTCTGCCCCTGAACAAGGCAGTTAACCCACTGTACCTAGGCCGTCATTGAAAATAAGAATTTGTTCTTAACTTACTTGCCTAGTTAAATAAATCTGTAACATAGCGCTTTTTTTCAATAATATTTGTAAATATTTGTAAATCTATAATGGTATACAAAATCATCTGGTGTAAATTGAAACCAAACACGCAAATAAAATGTAGACTATATGCAACTAAATCCTATCCATAGTTTCTTTGCCTGACAAGTACCACGTGAAGGTTAACATTTGTAAAACAGCTTGCGCGTTACTCTCTCTGCGAGCCGAGACCAAACGAGGCTGGCTTCATATCTGTCAAAGTTGACTAGTCTTCATTAATGTAGTAGAGAGAGACGCACGAAAACAAGCGCTCTTTCCTAGTTGGTTAGTTAGTAGGCTAGAAGTCCTCGCCGTGCCAAGTGCACAGGTGCCCCGTTCTCACCGCTCACGAAGGACAAAATAGACAAAATGAGACTTACAGATAAGAAGTAAAGACGCTAAGGTTGGCTGGAATGTCCGTGAGCCCGAGATCCGAGCAGTCGACACGTTGAAGCATGCCGTCCTCCTCGCAGTGACAGCGGGACGGGCAGTCGCCGACCTGAGCCCCCATCTGCGATATCGCTCCGCATTCCGCGACCACCAGCAATAAGATGATTACAACTTTACGGGGATGAAACATCTCCACCGTTTTTTAGAAGGAAAAAACGAAATCAAAGGTGCTGAAAAAAATGAAATAAGAGTTTGCCGCCGTTTCAGTAAGTCCTTCCAAGTCTCCCAGTCTGCGGCTGTCTGTATGTGTCGATGTATCAAGCCTTCTGTCTGGAGCGCATGGAGTAGTTCAGACAGCGTGTCCCCCTCTGTTCCTATTCTCTGAGATCCATCCTGAAATGCTTCACAGCTTTAAACAGTCTCACCAGTGTGCCGCGCTTCGTGACGTCAGTCAACGCCATTCAAAACCAGGCAGCTAAGCGGAGCTGAGCGCGTGAATGATCTCGGGACGGGGAACGTGTAAAGCCTACCGCACGCACGCGGTTATCGCTCCTAGTATACACATGTACTATAGCCTGCTAATCATCCTCCTGCTTCCCATATTTTGCCGCTCTGAAAAATGTCAGTATGCCACATGCAATGACTTACACATTTCACCACAAATCTCAAGCTGACTAGGCTACTGAGAAAGTTCCGAGACATACAGCGCCTTCAGAAAGTATTCTCACCTCTTCACATTTCCCCCACATCTTGTCGTGTTACAGCCTGAATTTAAAACTATTATGTAAATTAGGTTTTGCCAGTTTTTTATTTTTAAGAAATATGCAACAACAAAACAAAAACAAATCTATAAAACATGTTTTCACTTTGTCATTATTGGGTATTGTGGGAAAATGGGAAATAAAACCTATGAATCCATTTTGAATTCAGGCTGTAACACAACCAAACGTGGGGGATGAACATTGTCTGTTGGCACTGTAATAATGAGAACAAGTTGAGAGAAATGATTATGTCTGAAAGAACTGTCAATGATTGACGTTTAAGTTTTTACAACATGGTTCTATTAGGGTGCTGGACGGTGTGAATGTTTCTGGAGAACACGGTGAATGAATGCATTGTACTACTGCTCCTCACAGTGTATTATTAGGTTAGCGGAGTGAATCAGCTATATATCCATAGTGCCATGAAACACGTTCTTCAAGTAATATGAGATAAGAAGGTTTTATCAGGACGCGCCGAGGAATGAGGCAACTCTACGAGGCAATCTCAGTTAAAAGCTACACCTCAAGGCATACAGATATAGTCTGGCTGATACCAAACTCTACTTCGGTGTCTGGAAAGGCTGTATTGTGTGGGTGGCATCAGCCAAGTCTCAACTTTGTGTCAATTTTAGGAGAAGAAGCGGTTGAGAGAGATGTTCAACTCTGAGACTAGATGTGTGTTGTTATCCTACAGGGGGGCTCATTGACAGGATGTTGAAAGGTGTGCATGTGTGTGTGTGTGTGTGTGCGTGCGTGTGCGTGTGCGTGTGTGTGTGTGTGTGTGTGTGTGTGCGTGCATGAAAATGATCTTGCTACATTAATAAATATATTCTGTGTTCATTTTGGCATGTTTACTTGTCTACAATACCCACTTACATCACAAACCCATAGTAAGTCAATAGGGCTAACTGGCTAGCTACTACTGTTAACTAGCAAGCTACCCATGAAGAATTCACATCAACCTTTGCGTAACATTTGTTTTAGGACATTCGTTTCATGATTCATATATAGCTAGCTAATAGTTGTAAAGTTAAATGTTTGCTTTGTGTATATCTTGTTTGGTCTCTTCATTGGCATTGTCCTGTCTGGAAGAAGATTCAGTGAATGAGGAGATGCCAAAGACTCCCTAGTCATAGACTGTTCTCTCTGCTACTGCACGGCAAGCGGTACCGGTAGTCTCGGATCAAAAGGCTCCTTAACAGCTTCTATCCCCCAAGCCATAAGACTCCCTAGTCATAGACTGTTCTCTCTGCTACCGCACGGCAAGTGGTACCGGTAGTCTCGGATCAAAAGGCTCCTTAACAGCTTCTATCCCCCAAGCCATAAGACTCCCTAGTCATAGACTGTTCTCTCTGCTACTGCACGGCAAGTGGTACCGGTAGTCTCGGATCAAAAGGCTCCTTAACAGCTTCTATCCCCCAAGCCATAAGACTCCCTAGTCATAGACTGTTCTCTCTGCTACTGCACGGCAAGTGGTACCGGAGCGCCAAGTCTCGGTCCAAAAGGCTCCTTAACAGCTTCTATCCCCCAAGCCATAAGACTCCCTAGTCATAGACTGTTCTCTCTGCTACTGCACGGCAAGCGGTACCGGTAGTCTCGGTCCAAAAGGCTCCTTAACAGCTTCTATCCCCCAAGCCATAAGACTCCCTAGTCATAGACTGTTCTCTCTGCTACTGCACGGCAAGCGGTACCGGTAGTCTCGGTCCAAAAGGCTCCTTAACAGCTTCTATCCCCCAAGCCATAAGACTCCCTAGTCATAGACTGTTCTCTCTGCTACTGCACAGCAAGCGGTACCGGTAGTCTCGGTCCAAAAGGCTCCTTAACAGCTTCTATCCCCCAAGCCATAAGACTCCTGAACAGTTCATTAAAGGGCTACCAAGACTGTTGCATTGACCCCAACCCCATTTTAATGCTGCTACTACTCTCTGTTTATTATCTATGCATAGCCACTTTACATCTACCTACATGTACATTTTACCTCAATTACCTTCACTAAGCAGTGCCCCACACCTTGACTCAGCACCGGTACCCCCTGTGTATAGCCTTGTTACTGTTATTTTATTGTTGCTCTTTAATCATTTGTTATGTTTCTAGTTTCTTATTTTTTTGTATTTTTATTTATTTATTATTAACTTCAGTTTATTTACTAAACTGTATTGTTGGTTAAGGGATGGTAGGTAAGCATTTCACTGTAAGGTCTACTACACCTGTTGTATTCAGCATTTCACTGTAAGGTCTACTGCACCTGTTGTATTCAGCATTTCACAGTAAGGTCTACTACACCTGTTGTATTCAGCATTTCACTGTAAGGTCTACTACACCTGTTGTATTCGGCATTTCACTGTAAGATCTACTACACCTGTTGTATTCAGCATTTCACTGTACGGTCTACTACACCTGTTGTATTCAGCATTTCACTGGAAGGTCTACTGCACCTGTTGTATTCAGCATTTCACTGTAAGGTCTACTACACCTGTTGTATTCAGCATTTCACTGTAAGGTCTACTACACCTGTTGTATTCAGCATTTCACTGTGAGGTCTACTACACCTGTTGTATTCAGCATTTCACTGTAAGGTCTACTACACCTGTTGTATTCAGCATTTCACTGTAAGGTCTACTGCACCTGTTGTATTCAGCATTTCACTGTAAGGTCTACTGCACCTGTTGTATTCAGCATTTCACTGTAAGGTCTACTGCACCTGTTGTATTCAGCATTTCACTGTAAGGTCTACTACACCTGTTGTATTCAGCATTTCACTGTGAGGTCTACTACACCTGTTGTATTCAGCATTTCACTGTAAGGTCTACTACACCTGTTGTATTCAGCATTTCACTGTAAGGTCTACTGCACCTGTTGTATTCAGCATTTCACTGTAAGGTCTACTGCACCTGTTGTATTCAGCATTTCACTGTAAGGTCTACTACACCTGTTGTATTCAGCATTTCACTGTGAGGTCTACTACACCTGTTGTATTCAGCATTTCACTGTGAGGTCTACTACACCTGTTGTATTCAACATTTCACTGTAAGGTCTACTGCACCTGTTGTATTCAGCATTTCACTGTAAGGTCTACTACACCTGTTGTATTCAGCATTTCACTGTGAGGTCTACTACACCTGTTGTATTCAGCATTTCACTGTAAGGTCTACTACACATGTTGTATTCAGCATTTCACTGTGAGGTCTACTACACCTGTTGTATTCAGCATTTCACTGTAAGGTCTACTACACCTGTTGTATTCAGCATTTCACTGTAAGGTCTACTACACCTGTTGTATTCAGCATTTCACTGTAAGGTCTACTGCACCTGTTGTATTCAGCATTTCACTGTAAGGTCTACTACACCTGTTGTATTCGGCATTTCACTGTAAGGTCTACTACACCTGTTGTATTCGGCATTTCACTGTAAGATCTACTACACCTGTTGTATTCAGCATTTCACTGTACGGTCTACTACACCTGTTGTATTCAGCATTTCACTGTAAGGTCTACTGCACCTGTTGTATTCAGCATTTCACTGTAAGGTCTACTACACCTGTTGTATTCAGCATTTTACTGTAAGGTCTACTACACCTGTTGTATTCAGCATTTCACTGTGAGGTCTACTACACCTGTTGTATTCAGCATTTCACTGTAAGGTCTACTACACCTGTTGTATTCGGCATTTCACTGTGAGGTCTACTACACCTGTTGTATTCAGCATTTCACTGTAAGGTCTACTGCACCTGTTGTATTCAGCATTTCACTGTAAGGTCTACTGCACCTGTTGTATTCAGCATTTCACTGTAAGGTCTACTACACCTGTTGTATTCAGCATTTCACTGTGAGGTCTACTACACCTGTTGTATTCAGCATTTCACTGTAAGGTCTACTACACATGTTGTATTCAGCATTTCACTGTGAGGTCTACTACACCTGTTGTATTCAGCATTTCACTGTAAGGTCTACTACACCTGTTGTATTCAGCATTTCACTGTAAGGTCTACTACACCTGTTGTATTCAGGATTTCACTGTAAGATCTACTACACCTGTTGTATTCAGCATTTCACTGTAAGGTCTACTACACCTGTTGTATTCAGCATTTCACTGTGAGGTCTACTACACCTGTTGTATTCAGCATTTTACTGTAAGGTCTACTACACCTGTTGTATTCAGCATTTCACTGTAAGGTCTACTACACCTGTTGTATTCAGCATTTCACTGTAAGGTCTACTACACCTGTTGTATTCAGCATTTCACTGTAAGATCTACTACACCTGTTGTATTCAGCATTTCACTGTGAGGTCTACTACACCTGTTGTATTCAGCATTTTACTGTAAGGTCTACTACACCTGTTGTATTCAGCATTTCACTGTAAGGTCTACTACACCTGTTGTATTCAGCATTTCACTGTGAGGTCTACTACACCTGTTGTATTCAGCATTTCACTGTAAGGTCTACTACACCTGTTGTATTCAGCATTTCACTGTAAGGTCTACTACACCTGTTGTATTCAGCATTTCACTGTAAGGTCTACTACACCTGTTGTATTCAGCATTTCACTGTAAGGTCTACTACACCTGTTGTATTCAGCATTTCACTGTAAGTTCTACTACACCTGTTGTATTCAGCATTCTCCCAGTAAGGTCTACTACACCTGTTGTATTCAGCATTTCACTGTGAGTTCTACTACACCTGTTGTATTCAGCATTTCACTGTAAGGTCTACTACACCTGTTGTATTCAGCATTTCACTGTAAGGTCTACTACACCTGTTGTATTCAGCATTTCACTGTAAGGTCTACTACACCTGTTGTATTCAGCATTTCACTGTAAGGTCTACTACACCTGTTGTATTCAGCATTTTACTGTAAAGTCTACTACACCTGTTGTATTCAGCATTTCACTGTAAGGTCTACTACACCTGTTGTATTCAGCATTTCACTGTAAGATCTACTACACCTGTTGTATTCAGCATTTCACTGTAAGGTCTACTACACCTGTTGTATTCAGCATTTCACTGTGAGGTCTACTACACCTGTTGTATTCAGCATTTTACTGTAAGGTCTACTACACCTGTTGTATTCAGCATTTCACTGTAAGGTCTACTACACCTGTTGTATTCAGCATTTCACTGTAAGGTCTACTACACCTGTTGTATTCAGCATTTCACTGTAAGGTCTACTACACCTGTTGTATTCAGCATTTCACTGTAAGGTCTACTACACCTGTTTTATTCAGCATTTCACTGTAAGTTCTACTACACCTGTTGTATTCAGCATTCTCCCAGTAAGGTCTACTACACCTGTTGTATTCAGCATTTCACTGTGAGTTCTACTACACCTGTTGTATTCAGCATTTCACTGTAAGGTCTACTACACCTGTTGTATTCAGCATTTCACTGTAAGGTCTACTACACCTGTTGTATTCAGCATTTCACTGTAAGGTCTACTACACCTGTTGTATTCAGCATTTCACTGTGAGGTCTACTACACCTGTTGTATTCAGCATTTTACTGTAAGGTCTACTACACCTGTTGTATTCAGCATTTCACTGTAAGGTCTACTACACCTGTTGTATTCAGCATTTCACTGTGAGGTCTACTACACCTGTTGTATTCAGCATTTTACTGTAAGGTCTACTACACCTGTTGTATTCAGCATTTCACTGTAAGGTCTACTACACCTGTTGTATTCAGCATTTCACTGTAAGGTCTACTACACCTGTTGTATTCAGCATTTCACTGTAAGGTCTACTACACCTGTTGTATTCAGCATTTCACTGTAAGGTCTACTACACCTGTTGTATTCAGCATTTCACTGTAAGGTCTACTACACCTGTTGTATTCAGCATTTCACTGTAAGGTCTACTACACCTGTTGTATTCAGCATTTCACTGTAAGATTGTATTTGGTGCATATGACAAATACAATTTGATTTGATTTTGATTTTACTATGGACATAATATGACATTTGAAATGTCTTTATTTATTTGGAACTTGTGTGAGTGTAATATTTACTGTAAACTTTTTATTGTTTATTTCACTTTTGTTGATCAATTTCACTTGCTTAGGCAACGTAAATACATGTTTCCTATGCCAATAAAGCCCCTTAAATTGAATTGAGAGAGAGATAGAGACTGAGAGACAAGGCAAGAAGGGCCTTCTATGCCATCAAAAGCAACATAAAATTTGACATACCATGTAACGGTTTTCCGTATGAGAAGGAGAGTCGGACCAAAATGCGGCGTGTCTATTGCAATCCATGTTTAATGAAGTAACACACTAAACAAACACTATCAAAACAATAAACTTAACGAAAACCGAAACAGCCTATACTTGTGTAACCTAACACAGAACAATGACATCAGGACACTAAGGACAATCACCCACGACAAACTCAAAGAATATGGCTGCCTAAATATGGTTCCCAATCAGAGACAACGATAAACACCTGCCTCTGATTGAGAACCACTTCAGACAGCCGTAGACTTAGCTAGAACACCCCACTAGCTACAATCCCCATACATACACACCACATACAAAAACCCATGCCACACCCTGGCCTGACCAAATAAATAAAGATAAACACAAAATACTTTGACCAGGGTGTGACAGAACCCCCCCCCCAAGGTGCGGACTCCCGAACGCACCTCAAAACAATAGGGAGGGTCCGGGTGGGCGTCTGTCCATGGTGGCGGCTCCGGCGCGGGACGTGGACCCCACTCAATCAATGTCTTAGTCCCTTCTCCTCGCGTCCCTGGATAGTCCACCCTCGCCGCCGACCATGGCCTAGTAGTCCTCACCCAGAACCCCACTGGACTGAGGAGCAGATCAGGACTGAGGGGCAGCTCGGGACTGAGGCAGCTCGGGACTGAGGGAAAGCTCAGGAGTGAGAGGAAGCTCAGGAGTGAGAGGAAGCTCAGGCAGGTTGATGAATCTACCAGATCCTGGCTGGCGGGTGGTTTCGGCAGATCCTGGCTGACTGGCAGATCCTGGTCGACTGGCAGATCTGGCAAATCCTGGTCGACTGGCAGATCTGGAAGAGTCTGGTCGACTGGCAGATCTGGAAGAGTCTGGTCGACTGGCAGATCTGGTCGACTGGCAGATCTGGAAGAGTCCGGTCGACTGGCAGATCTGGAAGAGTCCGGTCGACTGGCAGATCTGGAAGAGTCCGGTCGACTGGCAGATCTGGAAGAGTCCGGTCGACTGGCAGATCTGGCTGCTCCATGCTGACTGGCTGCTCCATGATGACTGGCAGCTCTGGCTGCTCCATGCTGACTGGCTGCTCCATGATGACTGGCAGCTCTGGCTGCTCCATGCTGACTGGCTGCTCCATGCTGACTGGCAGCTCTGGCTGCTCCATGCTGACTGGCTGCTCTGGCTGCTCCATGCTGACTGGCTGCTCTGGCTGCTCCATGCTGACTGGCTGCTCTGGCTGCTCCATGCTGACTGGCGGCCCTGGCTGCTCCATGCTGACTGGCGGCCCTGGCTGCTCCATACTGGCTGGCGGCCCTGGCTGCTCCATGCTAACTGGCAGCTCTGGCGGCTCCTTGCAGACTGGCAGCTCTGGCGGCTCCTTGCAGACTGGCAGCTTTGGCGGCATCCTGCAGACAGGCAGCTCTGGCGGCTCCTTGCAGACAGGCAGCTCCTTGCAGACTGGCAGCTCCTTGCAGACTGGCAGCTCTATGCAGACTGGCAGCTCTATGCAGACTGGCAGCTCCTTGCAAACTGGCAGCTCTATGCAGACTGGCAGTTCTGAACAGGCGGGAGACTCCGGCAGCGCTGTAGAGAAGGAAGGCTCTAACAGCGCTAAACAGGCGGGAGACTCCGACAGCGCTGGAGAGGAGGAGGGCTCCGACAGCGCTGGACAGGCGAGGCGCACTGTAGGCCTGATGCGTGGTGCTGGCACTGGTGGTACTGGGCCGAGGACACGCACAGGAAGCCTTGTGCGGGGAGCTGCTACCGGAGGGCTGGGGTGTGGAGGTGGTACTGGAAAGACCGGACCGTGCAGGCGCTCAATAGCCCGCACTGGGCTATGCAGGCGAACCGGAGACACCGAGCACAAGGCTGGTGCCATGTAAGCCGGCCCAAGGAGACGCACTGGGGACCAGATGCGTAGAGCCGGCTTCATGGCATTAGGCTCGACGCTCAATCTAGCCCGGCCGACATGCGGAGCTGGAATATACCGCACCGGGCTATGCACCCGCACTGGAGACACCGTGCGCACCACTGCATAACACGGTGCCTGTCCGGTCTCTCTAGCCCCCCGGTAAGCACAGGGAGTCTGCCCGGGTCTCCTACATGGCGTAGCCATACTCCCTGTTAGCCCCCCCCCCAAGAAATTTTTGGGGCTGCCTCTCAGGCTTCCATCCGCTACGTCGTGCTGCCTCCTCATATCTGCGCCTCTCAGCTTTCGCCGCCTCCAGTTCTTCTTTGGGGCGCCGATATTCTCCTGGCTGAGCCCAGGGTCCTCTTCCTTCTAATTCGTCCTCCCATGTCCGTACCTCCTCTTTGGGCTGCTCCTGTTGCCTCTTCTCCCGCTGCACCTTTGGGCGGCTACACTCCCCTGGTTTAGCCCAGGGTCCTCTCCCGTCGAGGATTTCCTCCCATGTCCAGAAATCCTTATTGCGCATCTCCTCGCGCTGCTCCTGCCTGTTGACACGCTGCTTGGTCCTTTTGTGGTGGGTGATTCTGTAACGGTTTTCCGTATGAGAAGGAGAGTCGGACCAAAATGCGGCGTGTCTATTGCAATCCATGTTTAATGAAGTAACACACTTAACACAAACACTATCAAAACAATAAACTTAACGAAAACCGAAACAGCCTATACTTGTGTAACCTAACACAGAACAATGACATCAGGACACTAAGGACAATCACCCACGACAAACTCAAAGAATATGGCTGCCTAAATATGGTTCCCAATCAGAGACAACGATAAACACCTGCCTCTGATTGAGAACCACTTCAGACAGCCATAGACTTAGCTAGAACACCCCACTAGCTACAATCCCCATACATACACACCACATACAAAAACCCATGCCACACCCTGGCCTGACCAAATAAATAAAGATAAACACAAAATACTTTGACCAGGGTGTGACATACCATTTAGGATCTGGCTAAAAATACTTAGAACCCATTGCCCTTTATGGTTGTGAGGTCTGGGGTCCGCTCAGCAACCAAGAATTCACCAAATGGGACAAACACCAAATTGAGATTCTGCACGCAGAATTCTGCAAAAATATCCTTCATGTACAACGTAGAACACCAAATAATACATGCAGAGCAGAATTAGGCCGATACCCACTAATTATCAAAATCTAGAAAAGATACGTTAAATTCTACAACCACCTAAAAGGAAGTGATTCCCAAACCTTCCATAACAAAGCCATCACCTACCGAGAGATTAACCTGGAGAAGAGTCCCCTGAGGAAGCAGGTCCTGGGGCTCTGATCACAAACACAGACAGACCCCACAGAGCCCCAGGACAGCAACACAAGTAGACCCAACCAAATCATGAGAAAACATGGCAGAATACCTGACCACTGTAACTGACCCAACCTTAAGGAAAGCTTTGACTATTTGCAGACTCAGTGAGCATAGCCTTGCTATTAAGAAAAGCCACCGCAGGCAGACCTGGCTCTCAAGAGAAGACAGGCTATGTGCACACTGCCCACAAAATGGGTTGGAAACTGGGCTGCACTTCCTAACCTTCTGCCTAGCGGTTAGAGTGCTGGGTCAGTGACTGAAAGATTGTTAGATCGGATCCCTGAGCTGACAAGGTACAAATCTGTTGTTCTGCCCCTGAACAAGGCAGTTAACCCACTGTTCCCCTGAACAAGGCAGTTATCCCACTGTTCCCCTGAACAAGGCAGTTAACCCACTGTTACCCTGAACAAGGCAGTTAACCCACTGTTCCCCTGACCTGATATGGTGTGGTTATCCTTAGATATGGTGTGGTTATCTTTAGATATACTCACCTGATATGGTGTGGTTATCTTTAGATATATTTACCTGATATGGTGTGGTTATCTTTAGATATATTCACCTGATATGGTGTGGTTATCCTTAGATATATTCACTTGATATGGTGTGGTTATCTTTAGATATACTCACCTGATATGGTGTGGTTATCTTTAGATATATTTACCTGATATGGTGTGGTTATCTTTAGATATACTCACCTGATATGGTGTGGTTATCCTTAGATATATTCACTTGATATGGTGTGGTTATCTTTAGATATACTCACCTGATATGGTGTGGTTATCTTTAGATATATTCACCTGATATGGTGTGGTTATCTTTAGATATACTCACCTGATATGGTGTGGTTATCCTTAGATATATTCACTTGATATGGTGTGGTTATCTTTAGATATACTCACCTGATATGGTGTGGTTATCTTTAGATATATTCACCTGATATGGTGTGGTTATCTTTAGATATACTCACCTGATATGGTGTGGTTATCCTTAGATATATTCACTTGATATGGTGTGGTTATCTTTAGATATACTCACCTGATATGGTGTGGTTATCTTTAGATATATTCACCTGATATGGTGTGGTTATCTTTAGATATGGTGTGGTTATCTTTAGATATGGTGTGGTTATCTTTAGATATGGTGTGGTTATCTTTAGATATATTCACCTGATATGGTGTGGTTATCTTTAGATATGGTGTGGTTATCTTTAGATATGGTGTGGTTATCTTTAGATATACTCACCTGATATGGTGTGGTTATCTTTAGATATATTTACCTGATATGGTGTGGTTATCTTTAGATATGGTGTGGTTATCTTTAGATATATTCACCTGATATGGTGTGGTTATCCTTAGATATATTCACTTGATATGGTGTGGTTATCCTTAGATATATTCACTTGATATGGTGTGGTTATCCTTAGAAATATTCACCTGATATGGTGTGGTTATCCTTAGATATGGTGTGGTTATCCTTAGATATATTCACTTGATATGGTGTGGTTATCCTTAGAAATATTCACCTGATATGGTGTGGTTATCCTTAGATATGGTGTGGTTATCCTTAGATATATTCACTTGATATGGTGTGGTTATCCTTAGATATATTCACTTGATATGGTGTGGTTATCCTTAGAAATATTCACCTGATATGGTGTGGTTATCCTTAGATATGGTGTGGTTATCCTTAGATATATTCACTTGATATGGTGTGGTTATCTTTAGATATATTCACCTGATATGGTGTGTTTATCCTTAGATATGGTGTGGTTATCCTTAGATATATTCACTTGATATGGTGTGGTTATCCTTAGAAATATTCACCTGATATGGTGTGTTTATCCTTAGATATGGTGTGGTTATCCTTAGATATATTCACCTGATATGGTGTGGTTATCCTTAGATATGGTGTGTTTATCCTTACATATGGTGTGGTTATCCTTAGATATTGTGTGGTTATCCTTAGATATGGTGTGGTTATCCTTAGATATGGTGTGGTTATCTTTAGATATATTCACCTGATATGGTGTGGTTATCCTTAGATATGGTGTGGTTATCCTTAGATATGGTGTGGTTATCCTTAGATATGGTGTGGTTATCCTTAGATATTGTGTGGTTATCCTTAGATACGGTGTGGTTATCCTTAGATATGGTGTGGTTATCTTTAGATATATTCACCTGATATGGTGTGGTTATCCTTAGATATGGTGTGGTTATCCTTAGATATTGTGTGGTTATCCTTAGATATATTCACCTGATATGGTGTGGTTATCTTTAGATATGGTGTGGTTATCTTTAGATATGGTGTGGTTATCTTTAGATATATTCACCTGATATGGTGTGGTTATCTTTAGATATGGTGTGGTTATCTTTAGATATGGTGTGGTTATCTTTAGATATGGTGTGGTTATCTTTAGATATGGTGTGGTTATCCTTAGATATGGTGTGGTTATCTTTAGATATATTCACCTGATATGGTGTGGTTATCTTTAGATATGGTGTGGTTATCTTTAGATATGGTGTGGTTATCCTTAGATATGGTGTGGTTATCTTTAGATATATTCACCTGATATGGTGTGGTTATCTTTAGATATGGTGTGGTTATCTTTAGATATGGTGTGGTTATCTTTAGATATGGTGTGGTTATCTTTAGATATGGTGTGGTTATCTTTAGATATGGTGTGGTTATCTTTAGATATGGTGTGGTTATCTTTAGATATATTCACCTGATATGGTGTGGTTATCTTTAGATATGGTGTGGTTATCTTTAGATATGGTGTGGTTATCTTTCAATATGGCGTGGTTATCTTTCGATATGGTGTGGTTGTCTTTAGATATGGTGTGGTTATCTTTAGATATGGTGTGGTTATCTTTAGATATATTCAGTGGTGGAATAAGTACCCAATTGCCAAACTTAATAGAAAGTTACTCAAGTAGAAGTGAAAGTCACCCAGTAAAATAGTACTTGAGTAGAAGTCTAAATGTGTTTGGTTGTAAATATTCTTACGTACCAAAGTAAAAAATAGAAATCATTTCAAAAGCCTTATATTAAGTAAAGCAGATGGCACCATTTTCAAGTTTTTAAAATCTACATTTTGCCAGGGGTACACCACAACACTCAGACATATTTTCACATTTTTATTTATTCTAGATTCCATTTTCTTAAATAATAAATTTTTAAAAAGCGTTTTACTACGTTTCTTTAGTGTTTTACAGATAGAAAGATGGTAAAAGTCTGGATCCACAATCTGCTGTGTAAAAGTCTGGTCCTGAAGTGTCTTCACAAAGTAAAACATTTAAATGTAGGCCGACTTCATGCAGTGTCCAGAACAATATACATGTATTTTATAATAAATATAATATCATTTTATAAAAATTTGATTTAGATTTATATGCCATTTTTTTAAAATGAAACATCACCTCATTTGTGTATTTTAATAGAATATTTCTGAAAAATTGTAGTAAAAAAAAAAAGAAGCATTATTTCTGTGTCCACATTCAACGTGTAGAAGTTGATTGAGATGACTGGCCTTAATAACACAATGTGTCGTTGTTTTCCTCCCCTCAGATTAAACACCAGCATTGTACTAGTAATGAGCTTCTGGGGATCAGGAAACAGGACCTGCTCTGTAATCACAGCTAGGAGCTAGTAGGATAACATACAGGGGGGTTCCTCCAGGCTCCTCTATTGAAACACCAGGAAACAAAGTGTTGAATTGTGCAGGGCATTATTTACTTATGAAACACCAAGACATTTCGACAGAGGCATGTGTTCTAGACTGGGGGGGGGGGGGATCATCCAGCCAGAGAGCATCAGAGAGGCTGGTTATGTGTGAGCTGTGTGGTGTGTCGTACTGGGGTTGGTGAGAGAGGTCAGAGGGCAGAGGCTGGGTCTGCGCACACACACGTGCACACGCACACACACATGCACACCATTGTCTCTACAACCACAAGGACTCTTTACTACCACAACCACAAGGACTCTTTAATACCACAACCACAAGGACTCTTTACTACCACAACCACAAGGACTCTTTAATACCACAACCACAAGGACCCTTTAATATCACAACCACAAGGACTCTTTAATACCACAACCACAAGGACTCTTTAATACCACAACCACAAGGACTCTTTACTACCACAACCACAAGGACTCTTTAATACCACAACCACAAGGACCCTTTAATACCACAACCACAAGGACCCTTTACTACGATGTATAAATACCAACATAACCGTTGTCTCCACAACCACAAGGACTCTTTAATACCACAACCACAAGGACTCTTTAATACCACAACCACAAGGACTCTTTAATACCACAACCACAAGAACTCTTTAATACCACAACCACAAGGACTCTTTAATACCACAACCACAAGGACTCTTTAATACCACAACCACAAGGACTCTTTAATACCACAACCACAAGGACTCTTTAATACCACAACCACAAGGACTCTTTAATACCACAACCACAAGGACTCTTTAATACCACAACCACAAGAACTCTTTAATACCACAACCACAAGGACTCTTTAATACCACAACCACAAGGACTCTTTAATACCACAACCACAAGGACTCTTTAATACCACAACCACAAGGACTCTTTAATACCACAACCACAAGGACTCTTTAATACCACAACCACAAGGACTCTTTAATATCACAACCACAAGGACTCTTTAATACCACAACCACAAGGACTCTTTAATACCACAACCACAAGGACCCTTTAATATCACAACCACAAGGACTCTTTAATACCACAACCACAAGGACTCTTTAATACCACAACCACAAGGACTCTTTAATACCACAACCACAAGGACTCTTTAATAGGATGTATAAATACCAACATAACCATTGTCTCCACAACCACAAGGACTCTTTAATACCACAACCACAAGGACTCTTTAATACCACAACCACAAGGACTCTTTAATAGGATGTATAAATACCAACATAACCGTTGTCTCTACAACCACAAGGACTCTTTAATACCACAACCACAAGGACTCTTTAATAGGATGTATAAATACCAACACAACCGTTGTCTCCACAACCACAAGGACTCTTTAATACCACAACCACAAGGACTCTTTAATACCACAACCACAAGGACCCTTTAATACCACAACCACAAGGACTCTTTACTACCACAACCACAAGGACTCTTTAATACCACAACCACAAGGACTCTTTAATACCACAACCACAAGGACTCTTTAATACCACAACCACAAGGACTCTTTAATACCACAACCACAAGGACTCTTTAATATCACAACCACAAGGACTCTTTACTACCACAACCACAAGGACTCTTTAATACCACAACCACAAGGACTCTTTAATATGATGTATAAATACCAACATAACCGTTGTCTCCACAACCACAAGGACTCTTTAATACCACAACCACAAGGACTCTTTAATACCACAACCACAAGGACTCTTTAATACCACAACCACAAGGAATCTTTAATAGGATGTATAAATACCAACATAACCGTTGTCTCCACAACCACAAGGACTCTTTAATACCACAACCACAAGGACTCTTTAATACCACAACCACAAGGACTCTTTACTACCACAACCACAAGGACTCTTTAATACCACAACCACAAGGACACTTTAATAGGATGTATAAATACCAACATAACCGTTGTCTCCACAACCACAAGGACTCTTTAATACCACAACCACAAGGACTCTTTAATACCACAACCACAAGGACTCTTTACTACCACAACCACAAGGACTCTTTAATACCACAACCACAAGGACAC
Organism: Oncorhynchus mykiss; assembly: GCF_057628025.1. Lineage (NCBI taxonomy): Eukaryota > Metazoa > Chordata > Actinopteri > Salmoniformes > Salmonidae > Oncorhynchus > Oncorhynchus mykiss. Next base: position 77,670,060 of record NC_143036.1, on the reverse strand, counting down.
TTTAATAGGATGTATAAATACCAACATAACCGTTGTCTCCACAACCACGAGGACTCTTTACTACGACGACATGTAAGTAACCATCTTTCCCTTCCATTTCTCTGGCAGATCTGAATGTGATGTAAACCATCCCACCCCAAAGCAAATGACAACATACATTTCTGTTTTGGCCTTGACTTGATTCGCAGTGAAATGTTCCGCTAAATTAACGCTCTCATCAGGGGTTTGGTCATGACTATTCTATGTTTTTAAAGTTGTGAGTGCTGAATAATTGAATTAGCCTGAGCAACAAACTTTGTTTAGAGGAAAACGCAGGCAGGCGGGCGGGCGGTCGTTAGGAGAGAGGGATAAGGAGAGAGAGAAAGAGTAGTGAGAGAAAGAGTAGTGAGAGACAGAGGGAGAGAGAGAGAGAGAGAGAGAGAGAGAGAGAGAGAGAGAGAGATAGGAGAGGGAGAGAGAGAGACAGAAAAGAGAGAGAGAGAGAGAGAGAGAGAGAGGAGAGAGAGAGAGACGGGAGAGAGAGATAGGAGAGGGAGAGAGAGAGACAGAAAAAGAGAGAGAGAGAGAAGAGAGAGAAAGAGAGAGAGAGAGAGCAGAGTGTGAGACAGAGAGAGAGAGACGGAGAGAGAGAGAGAGAGAGGGAGAGTCAGAGAGAGTGGAGAGAGAGAGAGAGAGAGAGAAAGACGGAGAGAGAAAGATGGAGAGAGAGGAGAGAGAAAGAGAGAGAGAGAGAAAAAGATGGAGAGAGAGAGGGGAGAGAGAGAGAGAGAGAGTAGAGAGACAGACAGAGAGAGAAAGATGGAGAGAGATACTTACTTATGTATTACATGGCATGCATCATCACACAACATTCACCACATTACCCTCCATTATCATCCTCATTTGGCTCCAGTACTCTATGGTTGGCACAGCATTACTGTACGAGGATAACCAGTGTCTGGGTCCAGGATGGTAACCAGGGTCAGACTGAGATCTGGGTCCAGGATGGTAACCAGGGTCAGACTGAGGTCTGGGTCCAGGATGGTAACCAGGGTCAGACTGAGATCTGGGTCCAGGATGGTAACCAGGGTCAGACTGAGGTCTGGGTCCAGGATGGTAACCAGGGTCAGACTGAGATCTGGGTCCAGGAAGGTAACCAGGGTCAGACTGAGGTCTGGGTCCAGGATGGTAACCAGGGTTGTGTCTTTTAGGTTATAATGAATAAGGTTACATGGACAGGGGGAGGATCTGATCCTAGATCAGGTTACATGGACAGGGGAGGATCTGATCCTAGATCAGGTTACATGGACAGGGGAGGATCTGATCCTAGATCAGGTTACGTGGACAGGGGGAGGATCTGATCCCAGATCAGGTTACGTGGACAGGGGAGGATCTGATCCTAGATCAGCGAGAGACTAGAGAAGGAGCTATGATAATAACTATAGTAGAGAGACTAGAGAAGGAGCCATGATGATAACTCTAGTAGAGAGACTAGAGAAGGAGCCATGATGATAACTCTAGTAGAGAGACTAGAGAAGGAGCCATGATGATAACTCTAGTAGAGAGACTAGAGAAGGAGCCATGATGATAACTCTAGTAGAGAGACTAGAGAAGGAGCCATGATGATAACTCTAGTAGGGAGAGACTAGAGAAGGATCCATGATGATAACTCTAGTAGGGAGAGACTAGAGAAGGAGCCATGATGATAACTCTAGTAGATAGAGACTAGAGAAGGGGCCATGATGATAACTCTAGTAGAGAGAGACTAGAGAAGGAGCCATGATGATAACTCTAGTAGAGAGACTAGAGAAGGAGCCATGGTGATAACTCTAGTAGAGAGAGACTAGAGAAGGAGCCATAATGATAACTCTAGTAGAGAGACTAGAGAAGGAGCCATGATGATAACTCTAGTAGAGAGAGACTAGAGAAGGAGCCATGATGATAACTCTAGTAGAGAGAGACTAGAGAAGGAGCCATGATGATAACTCTAGTAGAGAGACTAGAGACGGAGCCATGATGATAACTCTAGTAGATAGAGACTAGAGAAGGAGCCATGATGATAACTCTAGTAGATAGAGACTAGAGAAGGAGCCATGATGATAACTCTAGTAGAGAGACTAGAGAAGGAGCCATGATGATAACTCTGGTAGAGAGACTAGAGTAGGAGCCATGATGATAACTCTAGTAGAGAGACTAGAGATGGAGCCAGGATGATAACTCTAGTAGAGAGACTAGAGAAGGAGCCATGATGATAACTCTAGTAGAGAGACTAGAGAAGGAGCCATGATGATAACTCTAGTAGAGAGACTAGAGAAGGAGTCATGATGATAACTCTAATAGAGAGACTAGAGACGGAGCCATGATGATAACTCTAGTATATAGAGACTAGAGAAGGGGCCATGATGATAACTCTAGTAGAGAGACTAGAGAAGGAGCCATGATGATAACTCTAGTAGAGAGACTAGAGAAGAAGCCATGATGATAACTCTAGTAGAGAGACTAGAGAAGGAGTCATGATGATAACTCTAGTAGAGAGACTAGAGAAGGAGTCATGATGATAACTCTAATAGAGAGACTAGAGACGGAGCCATGATGATAACTCTAGTATATAGAGACTAGAGAAGGGGCCATGATGATAACTCTAGTAGAGAGACTAGAGAAGGAGCCATGATGATAACTCTAGTAGAGAGACTAGAGAAGAAGCCATGATGATAACTCTAGTAGAGAGACTAGAGAAGGAGTCATGATGATAACTCTAGTAGAGAGACTAGAGAAGGAGCCATGATGATAACTCTAGTAGATAGAGACTAGAGAAGGGGCCAAGATGATAAATCTAGTAGAGAGACTAGAGACGGAGCCATGATGATAACTCTAGTATATAGAGACTAGAGAAGGGGCCATGATGATAACTCTAGTAGAGAGACACTACAGAAGGAGCCATGATGATAACTAGATCTTCACACATATAAAGTCAGTACAATACAATGATTGTGTTGTACTCTTTACATTATAATGTGCTGGAAAAGTTGTTAGCTAGTTAGCTTCTTATATTCTGTTGGTGCCATGTCTGAAGATGGCAGTAATGTGTTTGTTCCTGATTATCATTGATATGGAAGTTCCTAGGCTCACTCAGTCATGAGAATGTCGCCATCTACTGGTCACAAATGGAAATGCACATTCTTGATGCGCAAGCCTATACAGCACTGTCAGAGCCAGGGTTGGGGTCATTTCCATTTCAACTTCAGTCAATTTAGAAAGCAAACCAAATTCTAATTTTAATTACACATTTTCCTCTTTTAAATTCATTGGGGAGAATTATAATTATAATTTTGGTGTACTTACTGATTGGCTGGAATTTAAACTAATATGTGCATGTTGGAGGAGAAAGGTCAATAGAAAAGTCTTTACCTTTCTAAATAGATGTGATAGATATGAGATGTATTTACAAATGGTTTACCTGTTCTATTCTATTCTATTCTAGCTGAAATGAGATATCATCACCTGAATGGCTGTTCATACTTCAAGCCAGAACAGATAGCAGGGCTGTGTTCCAAATGGCACCCTATTCCCTACATAGTGACCTACTTTTTGTTTTACCCTGTGGGCCCTGGTAAAAAGTACTGCACTAAATAGGGAATAGGGTGCCATTTGGTCCTCAGTTTTAACACATTGCTGCTCTGACTAGTTGCTGCTGTGTCTGACATCATCACCCTGGCTGTGTTTCAGGCCAGGTCTCCCTGTTGATTTAGCTGTGTCTGACATCACCCTGGCTGTGTTTCAGGCCAGGTCTCCCTGTTGAATTAGCTGTCTGACATCACCCTGGCTGTGTTTCAGGCCAGGTCTCCCTGTTGATTTAGCTGTCTGACATCACCCTGGCTGTGTTTCAGGCCAGGTCTCCCTGTTGAATTAGCTGTCTGACATCACCCTGGCTGTGTTTCAGGCCAGGTCTCCCTGTTGAATTAGCTGTCTGACATCACCCTGGCTGTGTTTCAGGCCAGGTCTCCCTGTTGATTTAGCTGTGTCTGACATCACCCTGGCTGTGTTTCAGGCCAGGTCTCCCTGTTAATTTAGCTGTGTCTGACATCACCCTGGCTGTGTTTCAGGCCAGGTCTCCCTGTTGATTTAGCTGTGTCTGCCTGGAATGTCAGATGAGTGTGGTTCACATTTCCAATGGCTTTTCCATTGGCTCCATTGGTTCTATTGGTTCTATTGGTTCCATTGGTTCTATTGGTTCCATTGGTTCCATTGGCTCCATTGGTTCTATTGGTTCTATTGGTTCTATTGGTTCCATTGGTTCTATTGGTTCCATTGGTTCCATTGGTTCCATTGGTTCTTTTGGTTCCATTGGTTCTATTGGTTCCATTGGTTCCATTGGTTCCATTGCACCTGGGAAGCTCACTCAAGCACAAATGAAGTATTTAAAAGTTGTCATACTATTCAAACCCGTGCAGGTCTGCATCTCACCCTGCCTGGTGTTTCTTTGTATGGTTAAACCCCAGTTCACCATCTCTCGTCCTTCATATCCCATATCACTGTGTTTTTTCCACAGCCTGGTGGTTTCTCTATGGTGTAATGGAATCACAAGCCTCACTAAGGCCGTGCTAGCTGAGGTCATGCCAGGTTGCCTCTGTAATGCCCAAAACAAGGTATGTTTTCGGGGCTTTAGTGTGTGTGCGTGTGTTTAGAGTTGCCACTTTGAAGTATGAATGCTGAAGTGTCTGCCGCACGCATGATTGATTGTGATTGTAGACTGTGTCTGTGTTTACTTTATGAGAACATATAGCTTATTTTAACTTCTAAGGTGTACGCACTTTAAAGTCCCAGCCGACACTAAGAGCTCTCCAGTACCAGCAAGGCACTGTCCTTGGCTCCAGACTCCCCTGGGAGGAGTACGACTTGATCTGCCTTATGAGAGGTGGAGGTGAAGGTGCTACTTTCATAGGTGAGTGGGATTAGGGGAGTGAGGTGGAGAAGGTAGAGAAGGAGGTGGAGGTGGTGGTGGAGAAGGTAGAGAAGGAGGTGGAGGTGGTGGTGGAGGTGGAGAAGGTGGAGAAGGAGGTGAAGGTAGAGAAGGAGGTGGAGGTAGTGGTGGTGGTGGAGAAGGTAGAGAAGGAGGTGGAGGTGGAGAAGGTAGAGAAGGGGGCAGGGGTAGTGATGGTGGGGGAGAAGGTAGAGAAGGAAGTGGAGGTAGTGGTGGTGGAGGTGGAGAAGGTAGAGAAGGAGGTGGAGGTGGAGAAGAAGGTGGAGGTAGTGGTGGTGAAGGTAGAGAAGGAGGTGGAGGTAGTGGTGGTGGAGAAGGTAGAGAAGGAGGTGGAGGTGGAGAAGGTAAAGAAGGAGGTGGAGGTAGTGGTGGTGAAGGTAGAGAAGGAGGTGAAGGTGGTGATGGTGGAGGAGAAGGTAGAGAAGGAGGTGGAGGTGGTGGTGGAGGTGGAGAAGGTAGAGAAGGAGGTGGAGGTGGAGAAGGAGGTGGAGGTAGTGGTGGTGAAGGTAGAGAAGGAGGTGGAGGTAGTGGTGGTGAAGGTAGAGAAGGAGGTGGAGGTAGTGGTGGTGAAGGTAGAGAAGGAGGTGGAGGTAGTGGTGAAGGTGGAGAAGGAGGTGGAGGTGGAGAAGGTAAAGAAGAAGGTGGAGGTAGTGGTGGTGAAGGTAGAGAAGGAGGTGAAGGTAGTGGTGATGGTGGAGGAGAAGGTAGAGAAGGAGGTGGAGGTGGAGTAGGTAGAGAAGGAGGTGGAGGTGGTGGTGGAGGTGGAGAAGGTAAAGAAGGAGGTGGAGGTAGTGGTGGTGAAGGTAGAGAAGGAGGTGGAGGTAGTGGTGGTGAAGGTAGAGAAGGAGGTGGAGGTAGTGGTGGTGAAGGTAGAGAAGGAGGTGAAGGTGGTGATGGTGAAGGAGAAGGTAGAGAAGGAGGTGGAGGTGGTGGTGGAGGTGGAGAAGGTAGAGAAGGAGGTGGAGGTGGAGAAGGAGGTGGAGGTAGTGGTGGTGAAGGTAGAGAAGGAGGTGGAGGTAGTGGTGGTGAAGGTAGAGAAGGAGGTGGAGGTAGTGGTGGTGAAGGTAGAGAAGGAGGTGGAGGTAGTGGTGAAGGTGGAGAAGGAGGTGGAGGTGGAGAAGGTAAAGAAGAAGGTGGAGGTAGTGGTGGTGAAGGTAGAGAAGGAGGTGAAGGTAGTGGTGATGGTGGAGGAGAAGGTAGAGAAGGAGGTGGAGGTGGAGTAGGTAGAGAAGGAGGTGGAGGTGGTGGTGGAGGTGGAGAAGGTAAAGAAGGAGGTGGAGGTAGTGGTGGTGAAGGTAGAGAAGGAGGTGGAGGTAGTGGTGGTGAAGGTAGAGAAGGAGGTGGAGGTAGTGGTGGTGAAGGTAGAGAAGGAGGTGGAGGTAGTGGTGGTGAAGGCAGAGAAGGAGGTGGAGGTAGTGGTGGTGAAGGTAGAGAAGGAGGTGGAGGTAGTGGTGAAGGTGGAGAAGGAAGAGAAGGAGGTGGAGGTGGTGGTGGAGAAGGAGGTGAAGATGGAGAAGGTGGAGAAGGAGGTGGAGGTAGTGGTGGTGGTGGAGAAGGTGGAGAAGGAGGTGGAGGTGGTGGTGGAGAAGGTAAAGAAGGAGGTGGAGGTGGAGAAGGTAGAGAAGGAGGTGGAGGTGGTGGTGGAGGTGGAGAAGGTAGAGAAGGAGGTGGAGGTGGTGATGGAGAAGGTAGAGAAGGAGGTGGTGGTGGAGGTGGAGAAGGTAGAGAAGGAGGTGGAGGTAGGTAGGGGAGGAATACAAAGTATTTTTGATGATTTAGGAGAGGTTGTGGTACTAGTTGGTAGGGGAGGGAGAACGACCTGAGGAGAGGTTGAGGTACTAGTTGGTAGGGGAGGGAGAACGACCTGAGGAGAGGTTGAGGTACTAGTTGGTAGGGGAGGGAGAACGACCTGAGGAGAGGTTGAGGTACTAGTTGGTAGGGGAGGGAGAACAACCTGAGGAGAGGTTGAGGTACTAGTTGGTAGGGGAGGGAGAACACCTGAGGAGAGGTTGAGGTACTAGTTGGTAGGGGAGGGAGAACGACCTGAGGAGAGGTTGAGGTACTAGTTGGTGTAGGGGACGGAGAACGACCTGAGGAGAGGTTGAGGTACTAGTTGGTAGGGGAGGGAGAACGACCTGAGGAGCGGTTGAGGTACTAGTTGGTAGGGGAGGGAGAACGACCTGAGGAGAGGTTGAGGTATTAGTTGGTAGGGGAGGGAGAACGACCTGAGGAGAGGTTGAGGTACTAGTTGGTAGGGGAGGGAGAACGACCTGAGGAGAGGTTGAGGTACTAGTTGGTAGGGGAGGGAGAACGACCTGAGGAGAGGTTGAGGTATTAGTAGGTAGGGGAGGGAGAACGACCTGAGGAGAGGTTGAGGTACTAGTTGGTAGGGGAGGGAGAACGACCTGAGGAGAGGTTGAGGTACTAGTTGGTGTAGGGGAGGGAGAACGACCTGAGGAGAGGTTGAGGTATTAGTTGGTAGGGGAGGGAGAACGACCTGAGGAGAGGTTGAGGTACTAGTTGGTAGGGGAGGGAGAACGACCTGAGGAGAGGTTGAGGTACTAGTTGGTAGGGGAGGGAGAACGACCTGAGGAGAGGTTGAGGTATTAGTTGGTAGGGGAGGGAGAACGACCTGAGGAGAGGTTGAGGTACTAGTTGGTAGGGGAGGGAGAACGACCTGAGGAGAGGTTGAGGTACTAGTTGGTAGGGGAGGGAGAACGACCTGAGGAGAGGTTGAGGTACTAGTTGGTAGGGGAGGGAGAACGACCTGAGGAGAGGTTGAGGTACTAGTTGGTAGGGGAGGGAGAACGACCTGAGGAGAGGTTGAGGTACTAGTTGGTAGGGGAGGGAGAACGACCTGAGGAGAGGTTGAGGTATTAGTTGGTAGGGGAGGGAGAACGACCTGAGGAGAGGTTGAGGTACTAGTTGGTAGGGGAGGGAGAACGACCTGAGGAGAGGTTGAGGTACTAGTTGGTGTAGGGGACGGAGAACGACCTGAGGAGAGGTTGAGGTACTAGTTGGTAGGGGAGGGAGAACGACCTGAGGAGAGGTTGAGGTACTAGTTGGTGTAGGGGACGGAGAACGACCTGAGGAGAGGTTGAGGTACTAGTTGGTAGGGGAGGGAGAACGACCTGAGGAGAGGTTGAGGTATTAGTTGGTAGGGGAGGGAGAACGACCTGAGGAGAGGTTGAGGTACTAGCTGGTAGCGGAGGGAGAACGACCTGAGGAGAGGTTGTGGTACTAGTTGGTAGCAGTTCAGAGGATAACAACAGTGATAACAACAGTGATAACAACAGTGATAACAACAGTGACAACAACAGTGATAACAACAGTGGTACAACAGCAGTTCAGAGGATAACAACAGTGGTACAACAGCAGTTCAGAGGATAACAACAGTGGTACAACAGCAGTTCAGAGGATAACAACAGTGGTACAACAGCAGTTCAGAGGATAACAACAGTGATAACAACAGTGGTACAACAGCAGTTCAGAGGATAACAACAGCAGTTCAGAGGATAACAACAAGTTGTCAGATATTGAGATATCGACTTGGACCCTCCAGGTCAGCCCACTCACACTCAGATTAAGCCTCAGAGAAAGGGGTTTAGTGCTTCTATCAGTTGTTTCAACATGACCCCAAGAGGTCGTGAAGACTGGTGACGGAGAGCAAAGCAGCACAGCGGTCAGGGAGCAAAATGTCAAGGATTATTTACAAAATACCAGGTCCCATGTTCACAAAACGTCTCTGAGTAGGAATGTTGATCTAGGACACCTCACTCCCTTTAATTCACAAGGATTTAAAAGTTAAGAGTGATCCTAGATCAGCACTCCTACTCGGAGACCCTATGTGAATTCAGGCCTTGTTTTTCTCCTTCAGTCTCCTCTCCCTCCGTAGATCAAGAGGCGGCCATCTTTTTTCCTCAGATTGACAGTCTGTACTCCTGGTTGTCTTGGAGATCAAACTGACCCGTCATGCCACTCTAAATCAACCTATAATCCTCTTCTTATCAACAAGTTTCCCACCTCTTGAGATGGTTCTAGAAATGTCCCATTATGGGATGTAGGAGATATAGCTTCTGCTCACTGGGCTTGTGCGTTGATCTGGGCATAAGCCTTGAAAGTAATTTAGTTTAAAAACTGACCAACAAGCTTTTAGGAAGCTCAGTTGTCATCATTACCGCTGACAGAGCAGAGAGGGAGAGGTGTGAGAGAGAGAGAGAGAGAGAGAGAGAGAGAGAGACAGAGGGAGAGAGAGAGAGAGAGACAGAGAGACAGAGGGAGAGAGAGAGAGAGAGTCAGAGAGAGACAGAGAGAGAGAGAGAGAGAGAGAGAGTCAGAGAGAGAGAGAGAGAGAGAGAGAGACAGAGAGAGTCAGAGAGAGAGAGAGAGAGAGAGAGAGAGTCAGAGAGAGAGAGAGAGAGAGAGAGAGACAGAGAGAGTCAGAGAGAGACAGGGAGAGATCAATCTACCATGCTCGGTCAAGGGCTGCCATCTAGTGGCCTTTCTGTTACATCACAGCGTCAAACATTTATGAGAGGACATTTGCCTTGTCTCCTTCTTCCACAACACACTGAGTACTGAACACACCATCACTTTAAGTGACCTGTTTCTGAGTGTAAAGCACCTTTGGCCCGAGGCCACAGTCATGTGGTCTCACAGGTAGAACGCACAATCAGCCCAGGGCGGTGTTTCCCATCCTCGGCACTGGTCCGTACAGGATGTTGCCTAAGCCCAGAGGTCATAGGGGTTAGGTGCTAGGTGATAGGGGTTGTTTCTGGACTGGTCCAGAGGTCCAGAGGTCCCTTGTGTTGAGATGTGTCCCTCAGTGTTATCATATACAGTGACAACTCGGCTATATTGTTGTACAGTTATTTGCCCATAATCATCTGGAATATGATGACAAGGCTATGCAGTATAGACACGCTCAGTATCTCTGGGTGTCAACACAACACTCCTATGCTTTCTACAGTACACATTGGAATCACAAGGTCACTGACAGACATGGGGGTGGAACAACTGCTTTTTAACAGTCAGCAATGTGCCAGTTTCCTTATCAGAGTTTGGTTCCAAACTATGTTGATTTAAGTGTTTGGCATCAGATCCAGTTTATTCCACAGCTGAGGGCTAGCTTTATTGTTTGTTTTCTCATACAAAACTAAATATCAAGCAAATAGTCGTTGGAAATGTACAATACATACACCTTCGCTGGTAACAGACCACATACATACCCTCTGGGCTCTAATGCAATGTTAAATCTTAGTACTGGCCGTAGCACTGTCCAGTGGTGTGTCAGAAATGGTGGTGCTATTTTCACAGTGGGAATTATGGGCGCAGTAGCTGGCGGTGGCGTGAAAGGGCTGAGTGTTGATGAATAAATAAGTTGGAGGCTTGACCCCTCACTGGCCAATCAGAACGTGTCTCCATGGATAAATATGTGGTTGCTTCGTTCTCATCATAAAGCCAGGGCAGTGAATCATTCTAATACGTTTATTTATTTATACAATTATAAAATTAATAAAAAAACAAGCAATTTTCTCTCCTCAATATGCAACAATTTAAATGTATGGATGTTCACATAACTTGAGTCTGATAATTATCTGTACAAAACAGTTCATCTGATAATACTTGTGGAATGTACATTTTTTTTGCTTGGTATGGTTTGTGTTCTTTCTGGATTCCATTAGAATGACATCACAGAGAAATGGAACAGGGTTTTGTTCTATCTGGATTCCATTAGAATGACATCACAGAGAAATGGTACAGGGTTGTGTTCTTTCTGTATTCCATTAGAATGACATCACAGAGAAATGGTACAGGGTTGTGTTCTTTCTGGATTCCATTAGAATGACATCACAGAGAAATGGTACAGGGTTGTGTTCTTTCTGTATTCCATTAGAATGACATCACAGAGAAATGGTACAGGGTTGTGTTCTTTCTGGATTCCATTAGAATGACATCACAGAGAAATGGTACAGGGTTGTGTTCTTTCTGGATTCCATTAGAATGACATCACAGAGAAATGGTACAGGGTTGTGTTCTTTCTGGATTACATTAGAATGACATCACAGAGAAATGGTACAGGGTTGTGTTCTTTCTGGATTCCATTAAAATTACATCACAGAGAAATGGTACAGGGTTGTGTTCTTTCTGGATTACATTAGAATGACATCACAGAGAAATGGTACAGGGTTGTGTTCTTTCTGGATTACATTAGAATGTCATCACAGAGAAATGGTACAGGGTTGTGTTCTTTCTGGATTCCATTAGAATGACATCACAGAGAAATGGTACAGGGTTTTGTTCTTTCTGGATTCCATTAGAATGACATCACAGAGAAATGGTACAGGGTTGTGTTCTATCTGGATTCCATTAGAATGACATCACAGAGAAATGGTACAGGGTTGTGTTCTTTCTGGATTCCATTAAAATGACATCACAGAGAAATGGTACAGGGTTGTGTTCTTTCTGGATTCCATTAGAATGACATCACAGAGAAATGGAACAGGGTTGTGTTCTTTCTGGATTCCATTAGAATGACATCACAGAGAAATGGAACAGGGTTGTGTTCTATCTGGATTCCATTAGAATGACATCACAGAGAAATGGTACAGGGTTGTGTTCTTTCTGGATTCCATTAGAATGACATCACAGAGAAATGGTACAGGGTTGTGTTCTTTCTGTATTCCATTAGAATGACATCACAGAGAAATGGTACAGGGTTGTGTTCCTTCTGGATTCCATTAGAATGACATCACAGAGAAATGGAACAGGGTTGTGTTCTTTCTGGATTCCATTAGAATGACATCACAGAGAAATGGTACAGGGTTGTGTTCTTTCTGGATTCCATTGGAATGACATCACAGAGAAATGGTACAGGGTTGTGTTCCTTCTGGATTCCATTAGAATGACATCACAGAGAAATGGTACAGGGTTGTGTTCCTTCTGGATTCCATTAGAATGACATCACAGAGAAATGGTACAGGGTTGTGTTCTTTCTGGATTCCATTAGAATGACATCACAGAGAAATGGTACAGGGTTGTGTTCTTTCTGGATTCCATTAGAATGACATCACAGAGAAATGGTACAGGGTTGTGTTCTTTCTGGATTCCATTAGAATGACATCACAGAGAAATGGTACAGCGTTGTGTTCTTCCAGTGCACTACTTTTGTGAAACAATATTTGTTTTTCTCCAAAAATGATCTATATATTTTCAGGGGTTGCTGCAGCACCCCCAGCACCCCTACATCCTGCAGCTATGGGCCTAAACAATATATAGATATAAAGGGATGTCCACTCACTGTTTTGCTGCTTCCAAACTATATATTTTACTAAGGCTTTGGCAATTAAGATTTATTTCAAAGCAGTCTCAGGAGCCAAACACCTTTATTGGTAGGCTTGGCTACATGGCGAACGCATTGGGCAGGACAACAACAACACCAGCCTTCATTGAGGGGAGCCTCTATACTTCTGTTTTTAATCAAATGAAACCAAATGGGGACAAAAGGGGATATTGGCACAAAAAAAACCACATATCCTCTCTTTGTTCCATGAGCGTAAAGGAGCTTTTCATCATGGCTGGAGAGGTTGGTTTCTGCTCACAAAATCCAACATGTATTTACTACAGTAAACTACAAACACACAAAAAAAAGCCTGTGTTTTCTTCTTTTGAGGCTTTAGCCATGAAATCTATGCAGCCTACTCGGGTAGGTTTTATAGCTACTGTTTCATCACAGTTCATAAATTAAACACCATTTTCCTTCAACTCACAGTAGATTTAGAACCTACTCAAATTTGGCGTGCAGGTCACGTATTTCTAGGCGGTTCATGGCAAACGCCCCCGTAACAGTCAACAGGATGGAGAAACCAAACACATGCACACACTGAGCGCTCTAAACAAACGCCCCCCATAACAGTCAACAGGATGGAGAAACCAAACAAATGCACACACTGAGCGCTCTAAACAAACGCCCCATAACATTCAACAGGATGGAGAAACCAAACACATGCACACACTGAGCGCTCTAAACAAACGCCCCCCATAACAGTCAACAGGATGGAGAAACCAAACAAATGCACACACTGAGCGCTCTAAACAAACGCCCCATAACATTCAACAGGATGGAGAAACCAAACACATGCACACACTGAGCGCTCTAAACAAACGCCCCCGTAACATTCAACAGGATGGAGAAACCAAACACATGCACACACTGAGCGCTCTAAACAAACGCCCCCCATAACATTCAACAGGATGGAGAAACCAAACACATGCACACACTGAGCGCTCTAAACAAACGCCCCCCATAACATTCAACAGGATGGAGAAACCAAACACATGCACACCCTGAGCGCTCTAAACAAGACATTGGGGAGTTTGGCAAAAAAAAAATCTGAAATGAATTAACCAAAACATCTTACACTCACAAGTGTCGTGTAGTTTGTGAACTCTGCAAACAACATTTCTCCTCCACTCACAAGTGTCGTGTAGTTTGTGAACTCTGCAAACAACATTTCCCCTCCACTCACAAGTGTCGTGTAGTTTGTGAACTCTGCAAACAACGTTTCTCCAACACTCACAAGTGTCGTGTAGTTTGTGAACTCTGCAAACAACGTTTCTCCTCCACTCACAAGTGTCGTGTAGTTTGTGAACTCTGCAAACAACGTTTCCCCTCCAGGAATGAGAACGGTAAAATAAAGTGGAAACACATTTTAATGAATGAACAGACAATAGGCTACAAATGTAACTGAACATTAACTGGGAAATGTGATGGGGATTCACAGTAAATTCATTCATGGTGATATATTAATATATTAATCAGGGAATTGAGAAACATATACACTGTGTTGTAGGTTGTTTGGATTGAGAAACATTTAACAAAGAGCAAACAATTCAAACAATTTACACAATTTACACAATTCAAACGATTCAAACAATTCAAACAATTCAAACAATTCAAACAATTTACACAATTTACACAATTTACGCAATTCAAACAATTTACACAATTTAAACAATTTACACAATTTACGCAATTCAAACAATTTACACAATTTACACAATTTACACAATTCAAACAATTTACACAATTTACGCAATTCAAACAATTTACACAATTTACACAATTTACGCAATTCAAACAATTTACACAATTTACACAATTTACACAATTTACACAATTCACACAATTCAAACAATTCAAACAATTTACACAATTTACACAATTCAAACAATGAATGAGTCTGAATTTGCAGGAGGAGCATATGCCTAGTGAGAGGAGCCTAGCAACAGGACTACAATGATTTACAAGCTTGTATAATGTGTGTGAGTTAACAAACAACTATTATAATAGGCTATAACTCTGTCTGGAACCTGAACCCATAGAATGTCCTCTGTTTCATTCACCATCTAGTTTTCATTTAGGAGCATTTTTCTCTGACCCGCTTTTATTCAGAGATTCACCTCTCCTTTATGGAAGTATTGAGTCATTCTCTCTGACTTGAACCTACACTAATGAATGTAAATCAAACAGAATCCACCAGAATCCACTCTCTAGAGTGAGAGAGAGCAAGAGAGAGAGAGAAAGACAGAGATAGAGAAAGACAGAGAGAGAGAGAGAGAAAGTGAGAGAAAGTGAGAGAAAGAGCGAGAGCGAGAGAGCGAGAGCGAGAGAGAGAGAGAGAGAGAGAACATTCCTCCACCAGGCGTGGTATAGTGGCGATGGAGGTACCTGCTACAACATTTCAGTTTGTGTACAATAATACATCACACTGAGCATTGTTTTGGGAGTGGCCTACTGCACGCCCACACACACAGCTACGCAGCATGTCGAAATCACTTACATTTTGGGGAGGGTTGCAATAGAGGAGCGGGAATGTTTGTTCACACTTCAAGGCATTGCAGGGCCAAGAAGGTGTAACTATAGAAGAGAAATATGGAGATGCCAGAGATGCCAGGAGAGGCCAGAGATAGCCAGGATTAGCCAGAGATATTCAGGAGAGGCCAGAGATAGCCAGGAGAAGCCAGGGATAGCCAGGAGAGGCCAGATATAGCCAGGAGAAGCCAGGGATAGCCAGGAGAGGCCAGAGATAGTCAGAATAAGCCAGAGATCGTCAGGAGAGGCCAGAGATAGCCAGGAGAGGCCAGAGATAGTCAGGATAAGCCAGAGATAGTCAGGAGAAGCCAGAGATAGTCAGGAGAAGCCAGAGATAGTCAGGAGAGGCCAGAGATAGTCAGGAGAGGCCAGAGATAGTCAGGAGAAGCCAGAGATAGCCAGGAGAGACCAGAGAAAGCCAGGAGAGGCCAGAGATAGCCAGGAGAGGCCAGAGATAGCCAAGAGAGACCAGAGATAGCCAGGAGAGGCCAGAGATAGCCAGGAGAGGCCAGAGATAGCCTGGAGAGGCCAGAGATAGCCAGGAGAGGCCAGAGATAGTCAGGAGAAGCCAGAGATAGTCAGGAGAAGCCAGAGATAGCCAGGAGAGGCCAGAGATAGCCAGGAGAAGCCAGAGATAGTCAGGAGAAGCCAGAGATAGCCAGGAGATGCCAGAGATAGCCCGGAGAAGCCAGTGATAGTCAGGAGAGGCCAGAGATAGTCAGGAGAGGCCAGAGATAGTCAGGAGAAGCCAGAGATAGCCAGGAGAGGCCAGAGATAGCCCGGAGAAGCCAGAGATAGCCAGGAGAAGCCAGAGATAGCCCGGAGAAGCCAGAGATAGCCAGGAGAAGCCAGAGATAGTCAGGAGATGCCAGAGATGCCAGGAGAGGCCAGAGATAGCCAGGATTAGCCAGAGATATTCAGGAGAGGCCAGAGATAGCCAGGAGAAGCCAGGGATAGCCAGGAGAGGCCAGATATAGCCAGGAGAAGCCAGGGATAGCCAGGAGAGGCCAGAGATAGTCAGAATAAGCCAGAGATCGTCAGGAGAGGCCAGAGATAGCCAGGAGAGGCCAGAGATAGTCAGGATAAGCCAGAGATAGTCAGGAGAAGCCAGAGATAGTCAGGAGAAGCCAGAGATAGTCAGGAGAGGCCAGAGATAGTCAGGAGAGGCCAGAGATAGTCAGGAGAAGCCAGAGATAGCCAGGAGAGACCAGAGAAAGCCAGGAGAGGCCAGAGATAGCCAGGAGAGGCCAGAGATAGCCAAGAGAGACCAGAGATAGTCATGAAAAGACAGAGATAGCCCGGAGAAGCCAGAGATAGCCAGGAGAAGCAAACACAATATAAACGCAACATGCAACAATTTCCAAGATTTTACTGTGTTACAGTTCATATAAGGAAATCAGTCAATTTAAATAAATTCATTAGGCCCTAATCTATGGATTTAACATGACTGGGAATACAGATATGCATCTGTTGGCCACAGATATCTTTTTAATAAAGGTTGAAGCGTGAACACCATTTGCCTCATGCAGCGCGATACAACTCCTTCGCATAGAGTTGATCAGGCTGTTGACTGTGGCCTGTGGAATGTTGTCCCACACCTCTTCAATGGCTGTGCGAAGTTGCTAGATATAACTGGAACAAGCTGTTGTACACGTCAATCCAGAGCATCCCAAACATGCTCAGTGGGTGACATGTCTGGTGAATATGCAGGCCATGGAAGAACTGGGACATTTTCAGCTTTCGGGAATTGTGCACAGATCATTGTGACATGGGGCCGAGCATTATAATGCTGAAACATGAGGTGATGGTGGCGGATGAATTGCACGACAATGGACCTCAGGATCTCGTCACGGTATCTCTTTGTTCCCACTGTGCATTGCCCCTTTTTGTTCCCACTGTGTATTGCCCCTTTTTGTTCCCACTGTGTATTGCCCCTTTTTGTTCCCACTGTGCATTGCCCCTTTTTGTTCCCACTGTGTATTGCCCATTTTGGTTCCCACTGTGTATTGCCCCTTTTTGTTCCCACTGTGTATTGCCCCTTTTTGTTCCCACTGTGTATTGCCCCTTTTTGTTCCCACTGTGTATTGCCCCTTTTTGTTCCCACTGTGTATTGCCCCTTTTTGTTCCCACTGTGTATTGCCCCTTTTTGTTCCCACTGTGTATTGCCCCTTTTTGTTCCCACTGTGTATTGCCCCTTTTTGTTCCCACTGTGTATTGCCCCTTTTGGTTCCCACTGTGTATTGCCCCTTTTTGTTCCCACTGTGCATTGCCCCTTTTTGTTCCCACTGTGTATTGCCCCTTTTTGTTCCCACTGTGCATTTCCCCTTTTTGTTCCCACTGTGTATTGCCCCTTTTTGTTCCCACTGTGTATTGCCCCTTTTTGTTCCCACTGTGCATTGCCCCTTTTTGTTCCCACTGTGTATTGCCCCTTTTTGTTCCCACTGTGTATTGCCCCTTTTTGTTCCCACTGTGTATTGCGCCTTTAAAGAACATTTCCTTCAATTTGACACATTTTGCCATGACTTATGTTCATATGATATCTGAGTGAGAGTGACTATCTAAATCAATGGGGGCCCACTCCTCCATGATTACTGCAAGGTTAAGATTGCTGGCTAGAATATCTTACCTAGCATCCCCGGGGCACAACTTTCACTGGGGACGGGGACATGTACCCCCCCCACCCCCCCGCCAACACACACACATTCTGCCAAGCCACACTGCCCGCTTAACCCAGAATCACCAATGTGTCCTCCGAAACACAACCCTGCCAAGCCACACTGCTCGCTTAACCCAGACGCACCAATGTGTCCTCCGAAACTCAACCCTACCAAGCCACACTGCTCGCTTAACCCAGACGCACCAATGTGTCCTCCGAAACTCAACCCTACCAAGCCACACTGCTCGCTTAACCCAGACGCACCAATGTGTCTGAGGAAACTCAACCCTACCAAGCCACACTGCTCGCTTAACCCAGAATCACCAATGTGTCGGAGGAAACACAACCCTGCCAAGCCACACTGCTCGCTTAACACCAGAATCACCAATGTGTCTGAGGAAACTCAACCCTGCCAAGCCACACTGCTCGCTTAACCCAGAATCACCAATGTGTCTGAGGAAACAACCCTGCCAAGCCACACTGCTCGCTTAACCCAGACGCACCAATGTGTCCTCCGAAACACAACCCTACCAAGCCACACTGCTCGCTTAACCCAGAATCACCAATTTGTCTGAGGAAACACAACCCTGCCAAGCCACACTGCTCGCTTAACCCAGACGCACCAATGTGTCCTCCGAAACACAACCCTGCCAAGCCACACTGCTCGCTTAACCCAGACGCACCAATGTGTCCTCCGAAACACAACCCTGCCAAGCCACACTGCTCGCTTAACACCAGAAGCACCAATGTGTCTGAGGAAACTCAACCCTGCCAAGCCACACTGCTCGCTTAACCCAGAATCACCAATGTGTCTGAGGAAACTCAACCCTACCAAGCCACACTGCTCGCTTAACCCAGAATCACCAATGTGTCTGAGGAAACTCAACCCTACCAAGCCACACTGCTCGCTTAACCCAGAATCACCAATGTGTCTGAGGAAACTCAACCCTACCAAGCCACACTGCTCGCTTAACACCAGAAGCACCAATGTGTCGGAGGAAACACTGTCCAGCTGGCAACTGAAGTCAGCTTGCAAACACTCATCACTAATGGTGTCTTTTTGTAGGTACTAACAGAGGCTAACTCTGCCATGGCTCGTTGGCCATTAATGGTCTTCTTTTATTTATTTTTTTTACTTTTTGGATAAACTCCCGAAAATAAGGTCTGTGGTGAACACTGGTTCAGGAGATCTTATGCGTTTTGTTCTATGAGATCATCTTCATCAGTTAACGTCCCTTTTTAGGATTTTTTTAAAGCATTTATGTCATCAAAATAAGCCCATAAATCACATAACTGTGTGAGAGTCTTGCATCTCGCTCTTCTCATCATCTGTGGCTCGGCTCATGGCAACGCCATTTAGCTGAATCTACCTTTAACTGACGGATATTATCACATAGAACAAAAGCTATAAGATCTCCTAAGAAATGTGTTAACCTCAGACCTTATTGTCGACGTTTTGCCCCAAACCCCATTCATTTCCCCATTAATTTCCCCATTCATTTTCCCATTAATGTCCCCATTCATTTCCCCATTCATTTCCCCATTAATTTCCCCATTAATTTCCCCATTCATGTCCCCATTCATTTCCCCATTCATTTGCCCATTCATTTCCCCAATCATTTCACCATTCATTTCCCCATTAATGTCCCCATTCATTTCCCCATTCATTTCCCCATTCATTTCCCCATTCATTTCCCCATTCATTTCCCCAATCATTTCCCCATTCATTTCCCCATTCATTTCCCCAATCATTTCCCCATTCATTTCCCCATTCATTTCCCCATTAATGTCCCCATTCATTTCCCCATTCATTTCCCCATTAATGTCCCCATTCATTTCCCCATTCATTTCCCCATTCATTTCCCCATTAATGTCCCCATTCATTTCCCCATTCATTTCCCCAATCATTTCCCCATTCATTTCCCCATTCATTTCCCCATTCATTTTCCCATTCATTTTCCCATTCATTTCCCCATTAATGTCCCCATTCATTTCCCCATTCATTTCCCCATTCATTTCCCCATGAATGTCCCCATTAATTTCCCCATTAATTTCCCCATTCATGTCCCCATTCATTTCCCCATTCATTTCCCCAATCATTTCCCCATTCATTTCCCCAATCATTTCCCCATTCATTTCCCCATTCATTTCCCCATTAATGTCCCCATTCATTTCCCCATTCATTTCCCCATTAATGTCCCCATTCATTTCCCCATTCATTTCCCCATTAATGTCCCCATTCATTTCCCCATTCATTTCCCCAATCATTTCCCCATTAATTTCCCCATTCATTTCCCCATTCATTTTCCCATTCATTTTCCCATTCATTTCCCCATTAATGTCCCCATTCATTTCCCCATTCATTTCCCCATTCATTTCCCCATGAATGTCCCCATTCATTTCCCCATTAATTTCCCCATTCATGTCCCCATTCATGTCCCCATTCATTTCCCCATTCATTTCCCCAATCATTTCCCCATTCATTTCCCCATTCATTTCCCCGATAGGAACGGCTGAACGAACCAGAGGTAGGAAACATGTCTGTTTTTTAGGACTAGCGTCTGGCGAGCTCTGTTGTCTGACTCTCAGTGATTGACAAGAGGAAAACTGTTGCAGAACCAAATAAAACACACGTCACCTTCTCCTATCCTTTCTAACAGTAAGTTGAGACCCTGACTTCCTTAGTTTGGGGTTCCCCTATCGGCGTCTTCTTATGTCTCTTATACCCAGAGCCTGCGCTGGCTTCCAGGTTTCTGCACTGACTGACCCTGTTGTTGCTCCGTTATCTGCCTGCTGTCATGTCAGATCTGAGATGGAGCTAATTCATCTCTGACTCATACAGCCCATGTCTCAGAGGACATAGTGGAGGAGGTGGTTCCTGCCACAAGCCATTCGGTCTGTGTACGCCGCTCGCTACACTGACCACACTGCACACTGTTTAGGGAGTGGCCCAATGCCCAAAATGCAAACACACACACACACACACACACACACACACACACACATTTTAGGGAGAGTTTGCATCACATTCTGCTTTCGACCCTTCTGACCCCTGTTGCTCCTCTATCTGCCTACCAACAGGCCTCAGCTGAGAGTTGAGATGGACCTATCATCATCTAATCTAATGAGGGTTTACATCTAATCACATTCATAGGCAGCTGGCCTGGGAAACATCAGAAACCAGCAACAGTTTCCTCCCTGAGCTATGAAGTCTCTCCTGGGTTATTGGATCTGTGTCAGGGCTCATAGTAACACAGCCATTAGGGATGCATCTGCCTGGTGTTTCCTCTCTAACACCATGTTCATTAAACTCTAATGGGTCGTGGAGGACACTGGAGTCCTCTCTCCTTTTCTCTGAGCGCTCTCTCTCTCTCTCTCTGTCTCTCTCTCTCTCTCTCTTTCTCTCTCTCATTTTCTCTGCTGTCTCTCTCTCTCTCTCTGTCTCTCTCTCTCTCTCTCTTTCTCTCTCTCATTTTCTCTGCTGTCTCTCTCTCTCTCTCTCTCTCTTTCTCTCTCTCATTTTCTCTGCTGTCTCTCTCTCTCTCTGTCTCTCTCTCTCTCTCTCTCTGTCTCTCTCTCTCTCTCTTTCTCTCTCTCATTTTCTCTGCTGTCTCTCTCTCTCTCTGTCTCTCTCTCTCTCTCTCTCTTTCTCTCTCTCATTTTCTCTGCTGTCTCTCTCTCTCTCTCTCTCTCTCTTTCTCTCTCTCATTTTCTCTGCTGTCTCTCTCTCTCTCTCTCTCTCTCTCTCTGTCTCTCTCTCTCTCTCTTTCTTTCTCTATCTCTCTCTGTCTCTCTCTGTCTCTCTCTCTCTGTCTCTCTCTGTCTGTCTCTCTCTGTCTCTCTCTCTGTCTCTCTCTGTCTATCTCTCTCTCTGTCTCTCTCTGTCTCCCTCTCTCTCTGTCTCATGCAATTTTGTTCTTTAAGTCACTCTCTCTCTCTCTGTATATGAGACAATGACTAGGTCTCTGTATATGGGGACAGACAGAGACAATGGCTTGGTCTCTGCATATGGGGGTTGCTTTGTCAAACAAAGATTTACAAGTTGTACAGAGCAAGGCTTTAACATGTATAATGGTTGTTATTTCCTGTGGTACAGCTTGTGAACCTTGATAATGTAGTTCATTGGCAGTAGGTACGGCTTGTGAACCTTGATAATGTAGTTCATTGGCAGTGGGTACAGCTTGTGAGCCTTGATAATGTAGTTCATCAGCAGTAGGTACAGCTTGTGAGCCTTGATAATGTAGTTCATCAGCAGTAGGTACTGCTTGTGAGCCTTGATAATGTAGTTCAATGGCAGTAGGTACAGCTTGTGAGCCTTGATGATGTAGTTCATCAGCAGTAGGTACAGCTTGTGAGCCTTGATAATGTAGTTCATCAGCAGTAGGTACAGCTTGTGAGCCTTGATAATGTAGTTCAACGGCAGTAGGTACAGCTTGTGAGCCTTGATAATGTAGTTCATCGGCAGTAGGTACAGCTTGTGAGCCTTGATAATGTAGTTCATCGGCAGTAGGTACAGCTTGTGAACCTTGATAATGTAGTTCAACGGCAGTAGGTACAGCTTGTGAGCCTTGATAATGTAGTTCATCGGCAGTAGGTACAGCTTGTGAGCCTTGATAATGTAGTTCATCGGCAGTAGGTACAGCTTGTGAGCCTTGATAATGTAGTTCATCGGCAGTAGGTACAGCTTGTGAGCCTTGATAATGTAGTTCATCGGCAGTAGGTACAGCTTGTGAGCCTTGATAATGTAGTTCATCGGCAGTAGGTACAGCTTGTGAGCCTTGATAATGTAGTTCATCGGCAGTAGGTACAGCTTGTGAGCCTTGATAATGTAGTTCATCGGCAGTAGGTACAGCTTGTGAGCCGTGATGATGTAGTTCATCGGCAGTAGGTACAGCTTGTGAGCCTTGATGATGTAGTTCATCGGCACTAGGCGTAATTAGTTAATTGGACTCAGATGATAATTGTTACTGGCTAATTACACTGATGAACGAGCCAGCAGAGGACTTTGAGAGATTGGCTGAATTCCAAACAGACGACTACCGCCTACTCCCTAGCCACTCCTGTAGATCTGAAGTTATTGGAAAGGGGTAAGCAAAATGGTGAAAACTCAACTCAGCCTATCATAAGGCAAGGTGAAGCAATTAACATATTATTGCCTTCACCTATCTGATCATTTAAAATATCCAAGCAGGGCCTAGGTCACGTGTCAAACTCATTCCACGAAGGGCTGAGTGTCTGTGGTTTTTCACTCCTCCCTTGTACTTGATTGATGAATTAAGGTCACTAATTAGTAAGAAACTATCCTCCCCTGGTTGTCTAGGTCTTAATTGAAAGGAAAAAAGCTAAAATCAGCAGACACGAGGTCCTCCATGGAATGAGTTGAACACCCCTGGCCTAGATGCTAGAGGTTGATTTGGAATTGGTCCCGTTGCCAAATCAAGCCCTTAACACCAGGACTTCCCAATCAATCTAATGAAGGAAAACAGCCCATTGTTCTTCAGAGAGGCAGGTGATGAGGACCATACAGAAAGCATATTCAGGGCATCATACAAACTCTTTACCCAGGATATAGCTGGTGTCGTTGTAGTTTGCATCGTCTATGTTTTGGCGATCAGTCTGCCACTGTTTCGCCCTGTGCTCTGAGTAAATTGTGCCTCTCAAGCGAGAGTCAGACCTGCTTGAACTAGTCTAACTTTATTTAACTACAAACAGAGGAGGGTGTTTGCTCTGGGGTTTCACTATCTAGAAGACTGAGGGTCAGGTCTTCAGAGGAGGGTGTTTGCTGTGGGGTTTTTATGTAGGAGACTGTTGTAGCCTGGACTGGACTGAGTAGTCGGTAACCACACCCACAGCTTTTAAATACGAGCTAGAGAGTGGGGACTGGTAGGAGCCTGGACTGGACTGACTAGTCAGGAACCACACCCACAGCTTTTAAATACGGGCTTGTGAAAGAACCCTCTCTCACACACACCTGCAACACCAGGGTGGGTCTGGAACAGAGGAATAGGGATTAACTTAACATTGGCCTGTCACATCACGTCTTTCCTGTCTGTTGGAAGGTTAGAAGATGGCTGTGAATAAGTGTATCAAGTACTCGCTCTTTCTCTTCAATCTACTGTTCTGGGTGAGTCCTATTAACCTACATTCTTTACTTTAACTATAGTGTTCTCCGTTGGTTTGATGTAGGTTTTTAATCGTGTGTGTGTGTGTGTGTGTGGTATAGTGATGTTTGTTTGTTTGTTTAGTGATCAACTAGTAGCCTAGTACACATAGTAATACATTTTAAACTCTGTTTACATGTCTGCTATGGAAATGAGATGACGTTCACATTTCTATGGAAACAATGTGTGAACATCACATGACTAAAAATTCACAAAGCCTTAGACAAACACTGACCACTCCCTCCTTCGTCTGGTTTCTGTTCCGTAGAGCCACACTGGCTTTTTCCATCTTCCTAAAGACATTATCAAATCAATAATGATTCCATTTAGCCACCCTCTCAGCCCGACCAGAGGGAGGTTATAGCCAGGTCATAGCAGGATAATGTATAGATGCACTTCTCAGATCTAAACCCTTCAAAGAATAATAACAATCACTTTGTCATTGGTCTCTGTCCTGAGTTTTTTACAGGTAGTTGTTTTGGAAGATGTGACATGGTGATTTAATCTGTGTGTAGAAAGAAACCTTTACAGCCAAGTCCCTTTTTCTCTGTATGTTTTGTCAACTTCTTAAACTAGTCTCCCAACCATAGCCTGGACAGGCAACGTAGGACATACAATATTCTACTACTGTTAATGTGGAAAAATATCACTAAGTGTAGTGCTTCCTGTTTATCTGTCCTTAGCCTGTTGCCAGGACTTGTCCTGAGTTTTTGCGTATGTTTACATAGTTCTAATTCTGTCTCACCCCCCCCCCCCCCCCACAGGTATTTAGTGGAGCTCTTAAAGTTTGGGTCGATATGGAGCCTAAGCAATATGTCACAACGCTCCATCTAGGTGATCAGATGAAAGGCTGGAGCTAATCGGATGAATAAATAAAATATACAGTTATGTCACTTTTTATAGAGCTGTTATCATTTGTTATACTATTCTTTCTCTGGAATGTCCTGTACATATCTGTATTCAGTAGCCTAGGGGTTGTGTCTTGATGGGGTAGTGGAAAGTGTATTAAACTCATGTGGTGTTAGTAGCTTAACACTGTAGTGGGTACAGTAGAGCACTGTAATGTAGCACGACAGGTTGGAGAGGTTCATCACTAATGTAATGTAGCATAACAGGTTGGAGAGTTGCAGCACTGTAGAGACTCGCAGGTTACAGCACTATGTACAGATGAAGTCCGGAAGTTTACATGCACTTAGAGTGGAGTTATTAAAACTCGTTTTTAAACCACTCCACAAAGACAGATTATTTCACTTATAATTCACTATCACAATTCCAGTGGGTCAGAAGTTTACCGACACTAAGTTGACTGTGCCTTTAAACAGCTTGGAAAATTTCAGAAAATTATGTCATGTTTTTAGAAGCTTCTGATAGGCTAATTGACATCATTTGAGTTGATTGGAGGTGTACCTGTGGATGTATTTCAAGTCCTACCTTCAAACTCAGTGCATATTTGCTTGGTATCATGGGAAAATCAAAAGAAATCAGCCAAGACCTCAGAATGTTTTTTTGTAGACATCCACAAGTCTGGTTCATCCTTGGGAGCAATTTCCAAACGCCTGAAGATACCACGTTCATCTGTACAAACAATAGTATGCAAGTATAAACACCATGGGACCATGCAGCCATCATACCGCCCAGGAAGGAGATGCGTTCTGTCTCCTAGAGATGAACGTACTTTGGTGCAAAAAGTGCAAATCAATCCCAGAACAACAGCAAAGGACCTTGTGAAGATGCTGGAGGAAGCAGATACAAAAGTATCTATATCCACAGTAAAACGAGTCCTATATCGACATAACCTGGAAGGCCGCTTAGCAAGGAAGAAGCCACTGCTCCAAAACCGCCATAAAAAAGCCAGACTACGGTTTGGAACTCCACATGGGGACAAAGATCGTACTTTTTGGAGAAATGTCCTCTGGTCTGATGAAACAAAAATAGAACTGTTTGGCCATAATGACCATCGTTATGTTTGGAGGAACAAGGGGGAGGCTTACAAGACCAAGGACACCATCCCAACCGTGAAGCACGGGGGTGGCAGCATCATGTTGTGGGGGTGCATTGCTGCAGGAGGGACTGGTACACTTCACAAAATAGATGGCATCATGAGGATGGAATATTATGTGGATATATTGAAGCAACATCTCAAGACATCAGTCAGGAAGTTAAATCTTGGTCGCAAACGGGTCTTCCAAATGGACAATGACCCCAAGCATACTTCCAGAGTTGTGGCAAAATGGCTTAAGGACAACAGTCAAGGTATTGGAGTGGCCATCACAACGCCCTGACCTCAATCCTACAGATAATTTGTGGGCAGAACTGAAACAGCATGTGCGAGCAAGGAGGCCTACAAACCTAACTGTTACACCAGCTCTGTCAGGAGGAATGGGCCAAAATTCACCCAACTTATTGTGGAAGGCTACCCGACACATTTGACCCAAGTTAAACAATTTAATGGCAATACACTCAATTAGTATTTGGTAGCATGTAAACTTCTGACCAACTGGGAATGTGATGAAATAAATATTTTTCTCAAATTATTCTGATATTTCACATTCTTAGGATCACCACGTTATTTTAAGACAATTAATTAATTTTTACTTGGACTAAATGTAAGGAATTGTGAAACTGAGTTTAAATGTATTTGGTTAAGAACTTCCGACTTCAACTGTGTTTGCATTAGGCCTGAGGACATGTTTCAGTCCCATATTAATCTGGGTTTGCATTAGGCCTGAGGACATGTTTCAGTCCCATATTAATCTGGGTTTGCATTAGGCCTGAGGACATGTTTCAGTCCCATATTAATCTGGGTTTGCATTAGGCCTGAGGACATGTTTCAGTCCCATATTAATCTGGGTTTGCATTAGGCCTGAGGACATGTTTCAGTCCCATATTAATCTGGGTTTGCATTAGGCCTGAGGACATGTTTCAGTCCCATATTAATTTGGGTTTGCATTAGGCCTGAGGACATGTTTCAGTCCCATATTAATTTGGGTTTGCATTAGGCCTGAGGACATGTTTCAGTCCCATATTAATTTGGGTTTGCATTAGGCCTGAGGACATGTTTCAGTCCCATATTAATCTGGGTTTGCATTAGGCCTGAGGACATGTTTCAGTCCCATATTAATCTGGGTTTGCATTAGGCCTGAGGACATGTTTCAGTCCCATATTAATCTGGGTTTGCATTAGGCCTGAGGACATGTTTCAGTACAGTCCCATATTAATCTGGGTTTACCCCTGGTCTCATTAATTTATGAAATTGCTGGTAGGGGAGGACTGGGCTACGACTATTACCTCTGACCCTTGGTTGTTGGATAGAAGACAATGGTGCAAGTATCACTTAATCACTTAGTCACTGTTCTACAATGTGCCAGTACTGCCCTAACTGGTTCTCACTCTGGGGTGACTGGGAAGGAGAATAACTAATTCTACCTCTTGATTCTGGAAGATGTTGTCTTTGAGACGACAGCAGAACAAACCTTCTCAGTTACCACAGTTAAAGCAGGGTCGTATTAGTGCACTCCATAGCTAAAAACTAAAAAAAACTCCCTGATTTGGCCAATTTTCTTCCGTTTGGTGTGTAATGAATACGTTCCAGATATCTGGCTAAATGTCACCAGGCACAGTGTTTAGTGTGTGGTTTGAACTCCTTCAACTTAGCAACTGATGTAGGAGATGGTGCCAGAATGTTATTGCAGAAGTGTCTTCTAAAATGGAACACTTGTGCCGTTCTAGAATGTTATTGCAGAAGTGTCTTCTAAAATGGAACACTTGTGCCGTTCTAGAATGTTATTGCAGAAGTATCTTCTAAAATGGAACACTTGTGCCGTTCTAGAATGTTATTGCAGAAGTGTCTTCTAAAATGGAACACTTGTGCCGTTCTAGAATGTTATTGCAGAAGTGTCTTCTAAAATGGAACACTTGTGCCGTTCTAGAATGTTATTGCAGAAGTGTCTTCTAAAATGGAACACTTGTGCCGTTCTAGAATGTTATTGCAGAAGTGTCTTCTAAAATGGAACACTTGTGCCGTTCTAGAATGTTATTGCAGAAGTGTCTTCTAAAATGGAACACTTGTGCCGTTCTAGAATGTTATTGCAGAAGTGTCTTCTAAAATGGAACACTTGTGCCGTTCTAGAATGTTATTGCAGAAGTGTCTTCTAAAATGGAACACTTGTGCCGTTCTAGAATGTTATTGCAGAAGTGTCTTCTAAAATGGAACACTTGTGCCGTTCTAGAATGTTATTGCAGAAGTGTCTTCTAAAATGGAACCCTTGTGCCGTTCTAGAATGTTATTGCAGAAGTGTCTTCTAAAATGGAACCCTTGTGCCGTTCTAGAATGTTATTGCAGAAGTGTCTTCTAAAATGGAACACTTGTGCCGTTCTAGAATGGAAAGCCGTGTTGCTCAGTGTTCCTTAGTTGAGCATACCACTCGTCATGTACAGTGGGGCAAAAAGTATTTAGTCAGCCACCAATTGCAAGTTCTCCCATTTTTCTTCTAATTTTGTCTGTCATAGTTGAAGTGTACCTATGATAAATTACAGGCCTCATCTTTTTAAGTGGGAGAACTTGCACAATTGGTGGCTGACTAAATACTTTTTGCCCCACTGTATCTAGACATAACTGTACTCTATGGTTTAGACTTGTGATATTTTCAGGCAGCCAATGTTGCCTCACTGCAATAACTGAACGCTTGGCTCGCCAGGAACGTTTTGTGTTGAGTTGGTTGACAAACAAAGGGTATTCAGTCTGAGGTATAAGGTGTCACCTGACCTTTGTGGACAGGTGCAATTACTATTAGGTGTCCCAAATGGAACCCTAGGATTCCCTATAGTGCACTAGTGTTGACCAGAGGGGTACACTACAAAGCAGGATCAATGAGTTAGCCTGCTAACTTTGAGAAACAACAGATTCATTTTTTTCTGGTTTACTTAACGTTAAGAAAGCTAAACCTAGATGTGTGGATGAGGCCCTTAGACCGTCTCTAATCAGATTCCATTTGGGATGATATTCAGGCCAGTTAGCTGGTTTAACTCCTTGATCTTGATTGGAAGCATACTCCTCTGGGCCAATGGGTAATCAGATTCCATTTGGGATGATTTTCAGGCCAGTTAGCTGGTTTAACTCCTTGATCTTGATTGGAAGCATACTCCTCTGGGCCAATGGGTAATCAGATTCCATTTGGGATGATTTTCAGGCCAGTTAGCTGGTTTAACTCCTTCATCTTGATTGGAAGCATACTCCTCTGGGCCAATGGGTAATCAGATACCATTTGGGATGAAGTCGGACACAGTGAATGACCAGACAATAGCAAAGATCTGCTCACAACCTGTCCTTTGTCCGAGACTGGTGTTTTCTGCCTGTCCAGTCTTGGCAAGGGGACCGGCTCTTTATCTCAAGAATAAAACAAAAGCTTTGTGAGGTTGTTTTTTTGTCTTGAGTTGCTTAGCAACAATCTGATAGGAAAAGCATAAGGGGGAACTGATACCTGCCCTGCCTTCTATTATCTGTAATGTGGTCTATTTACACGTCCCAGAAATCTAACTCCTTTATCAGAGGGATGTAACTGTTCAATGCATTTCCCCAAGTTGTCTTATCACTCCACGTATTTGACCAGATGACTGTACCTACTGTAGGTTATAGTGTAATATATTAACCAGAGATGACTGTACCTACTGTAGGTTATAGTGTAATATATTAACCAGAGATGACTGTACCTAGGTTATAGTGTAATATATTAACCAGAGATGACTGTACCTAGGTTATAGTGTAATATATTAACCAGAGATGACTGTACCTACTGTAGGTTATAGTGTAATATATTAACCAGAGATGACTGTACCTAGGTTATAGTGTAATATATTAACCAGAGATGACTGTACCTACTGTAGGTTATAGTGTAATATATTACCGAGATGACTGTACCTAGGTTATAGTGTAATATATTAACCAGAGATGACTGTACCTACTGTAGGTTATAGTGTAATATATTAACCAGAGGTGACTGTACCTACTGTAGGTTATAGTGTAATATATTAACCAGAGGTGACTGTACCTACTGTAGGTTATAGTGTAATATATTAACCAGAGATGACTGTACCTAGGTTATAGTGTAATATATTAACCAGAGATGACTGTACCTACTGTAGGTTATAGTGTAATATATTAACCAGAGGTGACTGTACCTAGGTTATAGTGTAATATATTAACCAGAGATGACTGTACCTACTGTAGGTTATAGTGTAATATATTAACCAGAGGTGACTGTACCTACTGTAGGTTATAGTGTAATATATTAACCAGAGATGACTGTACCTACTGTAGGTTATAGTGTAATATATTAACCAGAGGTGACTGTACCTACTGTAGGTTATAGTGTAATATATTAACCAGAGATGACTGTACCTACTGTAGGTTATAGTGTAATATATTACCTAGATGACTGTACCTACTGTAGGTTATAGTGTAATATA
Organism: Oncorhynchus mykiss; assembly: GCF_057628025.1. Lineage (NCBI taxonomy): Eukaryota > Metazoa > Chordata > Actinopteri > Salmoniformes > Salmonidae > Oncorhynchus > Oncorhynchus mykiss. The sequence continues at coordinate 77,639,944 of NC_143036.1, read as the reverse complement.
TTAACCAGAGATGACTGTACCTAGGTTATAGTGTAATATATTAACCAGAGATGACTGTACCTACTGTAGGTTATAGTGTAATATATTAACCAGAGGTGACTGTACCTACTGTAGGTTATAGTGTAATATATTAACCAGAGATGACTGTACCTACTGTAGGTTATAGTGTAATATATTAACCAGAGATGACTGTACCTAGGTTATAGTGTAATATATTAACCAGAGATGACTGTACCTACTGTAGGTTATAGTGTAATATATTAACCAGAGATGACTGTACCTAGGTTATAGTGTAATATATTAACCAGAGATGACTGTACCTAGGTTATAGTGTAATATATTACCCAGATGACTGTACCTACTGTAGGTTATAGTGTAATATATTAACCAGAGATGACTGTACCTAGGTTATAGTGTAATATATTAACCAGAGATGACTGTACCTAGGTTATAGTGTAATATATTAACCAGAGATGACTGGACCTACTGTAGGTTATAGTGTAATATATTAACCAGAGATGACTGTACCTAGGTTATAGTGTAATATATTAACCAGAGGTGACTGTACCTACTGTAGGTTATAGTGTAATATATTAACCAGAGATGACTGTACCTAGGTTATAGTGTAATATATTAACCAGAGATGACTGTACCTAGGTTATAGTGTAATATATTAACCAGAGATGACTGTACCTACTGTAGGTTATAGTGTAATATATTACCCAGATGACTGTACCTACTGTAGGTTATAGTGTAATATATTACCCAGAGGTGACTGTACCTACTGTAGGTTATAGTGTAATATATTACCCAGAGATGACTGTACCTAGGTTATAGTGTAATATATTAACCAGAGATGACTGTACCTACTGTAGGTTATAGTGTAATATATTAACCAGAGGTGACTGTACCTACTGTAGGTTATAGTGTAATATATTAACCAGAGGTGACTGTACCTAGGTTATAGTGTAATATATTAACCAGAGATGACTGTACCTACTGTAGGTTATAGTGTAATATATTAACCAGAGATGACTGTACCTAGGTTATAGTGTAATATATTAACCAGAGGTGACTGTACCTACTGTAGGTTATAGTGTAATATATTACCCAGAGGTGACTGTACCTACTGTAGGTTATAGTGTAATATATTACCCAGAGATGACTGTACCTAGGTTATAGTGTAATATATTAACCAGAGATGACTGTACCTACTGTAGGTTATAGTGTAATATATTAACCAGAGGTGACTGTACCTAGGTTATAGTGTAATATATTAACCAGAGGTGACTGTACCTACTGTAGGTTATAGTGTAATATATTACCCAGAGGTGACTGTACCTACTGTAGGTTATAGTGTAATATATTAACCAGAGGTGACTGTACCTACTGTAGGTTATAGTGTAATATATTACCCAGAGGTGACTGTACCTACTGTAGGTTATAGTGTAATATATTAACCAGAGATGACTGTACCTAGGTTATAGTGTAATATATTAACCAGAGGTGACTGTACCTACTGTAGGTTATAGTGTAATATATTACCCAGAGGTGACTGTACCTACTGTAGGTTATAGTGTAATATATTACCCAGAGATGACTGTACCTAGGTTATAGTGTAATATATTAACCAGAGGTGACTGTACCTACTGTAGGTTATAGTGTAATATATTAACCAGAGGTGACTGTACCTACTGTAGGTTATAGTGTAATATATTACCTAGATGACTGTACCTACTGTAGGTTATAGTGTAATATATTAACCAGAGATGACTGTACCTACTGTAGGTTATAGTGTAATATATTAACCAGAGATGACTGTACCTACTGTAGGTTATAGTGTAATATATTACCCAGAGGTGACTGTACCTACTGTAGGTTGTAGTGTAATATATTACCCAGAGATGACTGTACCTACTGTAGGTTATAGTGTAATATATTAACCAGAGATGACTGTACCTACTGTAGGTTGTAGTGTAATATATTACCCAGAGGTGACTGTACCTAGGTTATAGTGTAATATACTGACCAGAGATGACTGTACCTACTGTAGGTTATAGTGTAATATATTAACCAGAGATGACTGTACCTACTGTAGGTTATAGTGTAATATATTAACCAGAGGTGACTGTACCTAGGTTATAGTGTAATATATTAACCAGAGGTGACTGTACCTACTGTAGGTTATAGTGTAATATATTAACCAGAGGTGACTGTACCTAGGTTATAGTGTAATATATTAACCAGAGGTGACTGTACCTAGGTTATAGTGTAATATATTAACCAGAGATGACTGTACCTACTGTAGGTTATAGTGTAATATATTAACCAGAGATGACTGTACCTACTGTAGGTTATAGTGTAATATATTAACCAGAGATGACTGTACCTAGGTTATAGTGTAATATATTAACCAGAGATGACTGTACCTACTGTAGGTTATAGTGTAATATATTAACCAGAGATGACTGTACCTAGGTTATAGTGTAATATATTACCCAGAGATGACTGTACCTACTGTAGGTTATAGTGTAATATATTAACCAGAGATGACTGTACCTACTGTAGGTTATAGTGTAATGTATTAACCAGAGGTGACTGTACCTACTGTAGGTTATAGTGTAATATATTACCCAGATGACTGTACCTACTGTAGGTTATAGTGTAATATATTAACCAGAGGTGACTGTACCTACTGTAGGTTATAGTGTAATATATTAACCAGAGGTGACTGTACCTACTGTAGGTTATAGTGTAATATATTACCCAGATGACTGTACCTACTGTAGGTTATAGTGTAATGTATTAACCAGAGATGACTGTACCTAGGTTATAGTGTAATATATTAACCAGAGATGACTGTACCTACTGTAGGTTATAGTGTAATATATTAACCAGAGATGACTGTACCTAGGTTATAGTGTAATATATTAACCAGAGGTGACTGTACCTAGGTTATAGTGTAATATATTAACCAGAGATGACTGTACCTACTGTAGGTTATAGTGTAATATATTAACCAGAGATGACTGTACCTAGGTTATAGTGTAATATATTAACCAGAGATGACTGTACCTAGGTTATAGTGTAATATATTAACCAGAGGTGACTGTACCTACTGTAGGTTATAGTGTAATATATTAACCAGAGGTGACTGTACCTAGGTTATAGTGTAATATATTAACCAGAGATGACTGTACCTACTGTAGGTTATAGTGTAATATATTACCCAGAGATGACTGTACCTACTGTAGGTTATAGTGTAATATATTAACCAGAGATGACTGTACCTACTGTAGGTTATAGTGTAATATATTAACCAGAGGTGACTGTACCTACTGTAGGTTATAGTGTAATATACTGACCAGAGATGACTGTACCTACTGTAGGTTATAGTGTAATATATTACCCAGAGGTGACTGTACCTACTGTAGGTTATAGTGTAATATACTGACCAGAGATGACTGTACCTACTGTAGGTTATAGTGTAATATATTACCCAGAGATGACTGTACCTACTGTAGGTTATAGTGTAATATATTACCCAGAGATGACTGTACCTACTGTAGGTTATAGTGTAATATATTACCCAGAGATGACTGTACCTACTGTAGGTTATAGTGTAATATATTAACCAGAGGTGACTGTACCTACTGTAGGTTATAGTGTAATATACTGACCAGAGATGACTGTACCTACTGTAGGTTATAGTGTAATATATTACCCAGAGATGACTGTACCTACTGTAGGTTATAGTGTAATATATTAACCAGAGATGACTGTACCTACTGTAGGTTATAGTGTAATATATTAACCAGAGATGACTGTACCTAGGTTATAGTGTAATATATTAACCAGAGATGACTGTACCTACTGTAGGTTATAGTGTAATATATTAACCAGAGATGACTGTACCTACTGTAGGTTATAGTGTAATATATTAACCAGAGGTGACTGTACCTACTGTAGGTTATAGTGTAATATATTAACCAGAGATGACTGTACCTACTGTAGGTTATAGTGTAATATATTAACCAGAGATGACTGTACCTACTGTAGGTTATAGTGTAATATATTAACCAGAGATGACTGTACCTACTGTAGGTTATAGTGTAATATATTAACCAGAGGTGACTGTACCTAGGTTATAGTGTAATATATTAACCAGAGATGACTGTACCTACTGTAGGTTATAGTGTAATATATTAACCAGAGATGACTGTACCTACTGTAGGTTATAGTGTAATATATTAACCAGAGATGACTGTACCTACTGTAGGTTATAGTGTAATATATTAACCAGAGATGACTGTACCTACTGTAGGTTATAGTGTAATATATTACCTAGATGACTGTACCTACTGTAGGTTATAGTGTAATATATTAACCAGAGATGACTGTACCTACTGTAGGTTATAGTGTAATATATTACCCAGAGATGACTGTACCTACTGTAGGTTATAGTGTAATATATTAACCAGAGGTGACTGTACCTACTGTAGGTTATAGTGTAATATATTAACCAGAGATGACTGTACCTACTGTAGGTTATAGTGTAATATATTAACCAGAGATGACTGTACCTAGGTTATAGTGTAATATATTAACCAGAGGTGACTGTACCTACTGTAGGTTATAGTGTAATATATTAACCAGAGATGACTGTACCTACTGTAGGTTATAGTGTAATATATTAACCAGAGGTGACTGTATCTACTGTAGGTTATAGTGTAATATATTAACCAGAGGTGACTGTACCTACTGTAGGTTATAGTGTAATATATTAACCAGAGGTGACTGTACCTACTGTAGGTTATAGTGTAATATATTAACCAGAGATGACTGTACCTACTGTAGGTTATAGTGTAATATATTAACCAGAGGTGACTGTACCTACTGTAGGTTATAGTGTAATATATTAACCAGAGATGACTGTATCTACTGTAGGTTATAGTGTAATATATTAACCAGAGATGACTGTACCTACTGTAGGTTATAGTGTAATATATTAACCAGAGATGACTGTACCTAGGTTATAGTGTAATATATTAACCAGAGGTGACTGTACCTACTGTAGGTTATAGTGTAATATATTACCTAGATGACTGTACCTAGGTTATAGTGTAATATATTACCTAGATGACTGTACCTACTGTAGGTTATAGTGTAATATATTACCCAGAGGTGACTGTACCTACTGTAGGTTATAGTGTAATATATTAACCAGAGGTGACTGTACCTAGGTTATAGTGTAATATATTAACCAGAGATGACTGTACCTACTGTAGGTTATAGTGTAATATATTACCCAGAGGTGACTGTACCTACTGTAGGTTATAGTGTAATATATTAACCAGAGGTGACTGTACCTACTGTAGGTTATAGTGTAATATATTAACCAGAGATGACTGTACCTAGGTTATAGTGTAATATATTAACCAGAGGTGACTGTACCTACTGTAGGTTATAGTGTAATATATTAACCAGAGATGACTGTACCTAGGTTATAGTGTAATATATTAACCAGAGGTGACTGTACCTACTGTAGGTTATAGTGTAATATATTAACCAGAGGTGACTGTACCTAGGTTATAGTGTAATATATTACCTAGATGACTGTACCTACTGTAGGTTATAGTGTAATATATTACCCAGAGGTGACTGTACCTACTGTAGGTTATAGTGTAATATATTAACCAGAGGTGACTGTACCTAGGTTATAGTGTAATATATTAACCAGAGATGACTGTACCTACTGTAGGTTATAGTGTAATATATTAACCAGAGATGACTGTACCTACTGTAGGTTATAGTGTAATATATTAACCAGAGGTGACTGTACCTACTGTAGGTTATAGTGTAATATATTAACCAGAGATGACTGTACCTACTGTAGGTTATAGTGTAATATATTAACCAGAGGTGACTGTACCTACTGTAGGTTATAGTGTAATATATTAACCAGAGGTGACTGTACCTAGGTTATAGTGTAATATATTACCTAGATGACTGTACCTACTGTAGGTTATAGTGTAATATATTAACCAGAGGTGACTGTACCTACTGTAGGTTATAGTGTAATATATTAACCAGAGATGACTGTACCTACTGTAGGTTATAGTGTAATATATTAACCAGAGATGACTGTACCTACTGTAGGTTATAGTGTAATATATTAACCAGAGGTGACTGTACCTACTGTAGGTTATAGTGTAATATATTACCCAGATGACTGTACCTACTGTAGGTTATAGTGTAATATATTAACCAGAGATGACTGTACCTAGGTTATAGTGTAATATATTAACCAGAGATGACTGTACCTACTGTAGGTTATAGTGTAATATATTAACCAGAGATGACTGTACCTACTGTAGGTTATAGTGTAATATGTTAACCAGAGGTGACTGTACCTACTGTAGGTTATAGTGTAATATATTAACCAGAGATGACTGTACCTACTGTAGGTTATAGTGTAATATATTAACCAGAGGTGACTGTACCTACTGTAGGTTATAGTGTAATATATTACCCAGATGACTGTACCTACTGTAGGTTATAGTGTAATATATTACCTAGATGACTGTACCTAGGTTATAGTGTAATATATTACCTAGATGACTGTACCTACTGTAGGTTATAGTGTAATATATTACCTAGATGACTGTACCTAGGTTATAGTGTAATATATTAACCAGAGATGACTGTACCTACTGTAGGTTATAGTGTAATATACTGACCAGAGATGACTGTACCTACTGTAGGTTATAGTGTAATATATTACCCAGATGACTGTACCTAGGTTATAGTGTAATATACTGACCAGAGATGACTGTACCTACTGTAGGTTATAGTGTAATATATTACCCAGAGGTGACTGTACCTACTGTAGGTTATAGTGTAATATATTACCTAGATGACTGTACCTAGGTTATAGTGTAATATATTACCCAGATGACTGTACCTACTGTAGGTTATAGTGTAATATATTACCCAGAGATGACTGTACCTACTGTAGGTTATAGTGTAATATATTAACCAGAGATGACTGTACCTAGGTTATAGTGTAATATACTGACCAGAGATGACTGTACCTACTGTAGGTTATAGTGTAATATATTAACCAGAGATGACTGTACCTAGGTTATAGTGTAATATATTAACCAGAGGTGACTGTACCTAGGTTATAGTGTAATATATTAACCAGAGGTGACTGTACCTACTGTAGGTTATAGTGTAATATATTAACCAGAGATGACTGTACCTACTGTAGGTTATAGTGTAATATATTAACCAGAGATGACTGTACCTACTGTAGGTTATAGTGTAATATATTAACCAGAGGTGACTGTACCTAGGTTATAGTGTAATATATTAACCAGAGGTGACTGTACCTACTGTAGGTTATAGTGTAATATATTAACCAGAGGTGACTGTACCTAGGTTATAGTGTAATATATTAACCAGAGGTGACTGTACCTAGGTTATAGTGTAATATATTAACCAGAGGTGACTGTACCTACTGTAGGTTATAGTGTAATATATTAACCAGAGATGACTGTACCTACTGTAGGTTATAGTGTAATATATTAACCAGAGGTGACTGTACCTACTGTAGGTTATAGTGTAATATATTAACCAGAGATGACTGTACCTAGGTTATAGTGTAATATATTAACCAGAGGTGACTGTACCTACTGTAGGTTATAGTGTAATATATTACCCAGAGGTGACTGTACCTAGGTTATAGTGTAATATATTAACCAGAGATGACTGTACCTAGGTTATAGTGTAATATATTACCTAGATGACTGTACCTACTGTAGGTTATAGTGTAATATATTAACCAGAGATGACTGTACCTACTGTAGGTTATAGTGTAATATATTACCCAGAGATGACTGTACCTACTGTAGGTTATAGTGTAATATATTAACCAGAGGTGACTGTACCTACTGTAGGTTATAGTGTAATATATTAACCAGAGATGACTGTACCTAGGTTATAGTGTAATATATTAACCAGAGGTGACTGTACCTACTGTAGGTTATAGTGTAATATATTAACCAGAGATGACTGTACCTACTGTAGGTTATAGTGTAATATATTAACCAGAGATGACTGTACCTAGGTTATAGTGTAATATATTAACCAGAGATGACTGTACCTAGGTTATAGTGTATTATATTAACCAGAGATGACTGTACCTAGGTTGTAGTGTAATATATTAACCAGAGGTGACTGTACCTACTGTAGGTTATAGTGTAATATATTAACCAGAGGTGACTGTACCTACTGTAGGTTATAGTGTAATATATTAACCAGAGGTGACTGTACCTACTGTAGGTTATAGTGTAATATATTAACCAGAGATGACTGTACCTAGGTTATAGTGTAATATATTAACCAGAGGTGACTGTATCTACTGTAGGTTATAGTGTAATATATTAACCAGAGGTGACTGTACCTACTGTAGGTTATAGTGTAATATATTAACCAGAGGTGACTGTATCTACTGTAGGTTATAGTGTAATATATTACCCAGAGGTGACTGTACCTACTGTAGGTTATAGTGTAATATATTAACCAGAGGTGACTGTACCTACTGTAGGTTATAGTGTAATATATTACCCAGAGGTGACTGTACCTAGGTTATAGTGTAATATATTAACCAGAGATGACTGTACCTACTGTAGGTTATAGTGTAATATATTACCCAGATGACTGTATCTACTGTAGGTTATAGTGTAATATATTACCCAGAGGTGACTGTACCTACTGTAGGTTATAGTGTAATATATTAACCAGAGGTGACTGTACCTACTGTAGGTTATAGTGTAATATATTACCCAGAGGTGACTGTACCTACTGTAGGTTATAGTGTAATATATTAACCAGAGATGACTGTACCTACTGTAGGTTATAGTGTAATATATTACCCAGAGGTGACTGTACCTAGGTTATAGTGTAATATATTAACCAGAGATGACTGTACCTACTGTAGGTTATAGTGTAATATATTAAACAGAGATGACTGTACCTACTGTAGGTTATAGTGTAATATATTAACCAGAGATGACTGTACCTAGGTTATAGTGTAATATATTACCCAGAGGTGACTGTACCTAGGTTATAGTGTAATATATTAACCAGAGATGACTGTACCTAGGTTATAGTGTAATATATTAACCAGAGATGACTGTACCTAGGTTATAGTGTAATATATTAACCAGAGGTGACTGTACCTACTGTAGGTTATAGTGTAATATATTAACCAGAGGTGACTGTACCTACTGTAGGTTATAGTGTAATATATTAACCAGAGATGACTGTACCTAGGTTATAGTGTAATATATTACCCAGAGGTGACTGTACCTAGGTTATAGTGTAATATATTAACCATAGATGACTGTACCTACTGTAGGTTATAGTGTAATATATTACCGAGATGACTGTACCTACTGTAGGTTATAGTGTAATATATTACCTAGATGACTGTACCTAGGTTATAGTGTAATATATTAACCAGAGGTGACTGTACCTACTGTAGGTTATAGTGTAATATATTACCGAGATGACTGTACCTACTGTAGGTTATAGTGTAATATATTACCCAGAGGTGACTGTACCTACTGTAGGTTATAGTGTAATATATTAACCAGAGATGACTGTACCTAGGTTATAGTGTAATATATTAACCAGAGATGACTGTACCTAGGTTATAGTGTAATATATTAACCAGAGATGACTGTACCTAGGTTATAGTGTAATATATTAACCAGAGATGACTGTACCTACTGTAGGTTATAGTGTAATATATTAACCAGAGGTGACTGTACCTACTGTAGGTTATAGTGTAATATATTAACCAGAGATGACTGTACCTACTGTAGGTTATAGTGTAATATATTACCTAGATGACTGTACCTAGGTTATAGTGTAATATATTAACCAGAGGTGACTGTATCTACTGTAGGTTATAGTGTAATATATTAACCAGAGGTGACTGTACCTACTGTAGGTTATAGTGTAATATATTAACCAGAGGTGACTGTATCTACTGTAGGTTGTAGTGTAATATATTACCCAGATGACTGTACCTACTGTAGGTTATAGTGTAATATATTACCCAGATGACTGTACCTACTGTAGGTTATAGTGTAATATACTGACCAGAGATGACTGTACCTACTGTAGGTTATAGTGTAATATATTAACCAGAGATGACTGTACCTACTGTAGGTTATAGTGTAATATATTAACCAGAGATGACTGTACCTAGGTTATAGTGTAATATATTACCTAGATGACTGTACCTAGGTTATAGTGTAATATATTAACCAGAGGTGACTGTATCTACTGTAGGTTGTAGTGTAATATATTACCCAGATGACTGTACCTACTGTAGGTTATAGTGTAATATATTACCCAGATGACTGTACCTACTGTAGGTTATAGTGTAATATATTAACCAGAGATGACTGTACCTACTGTAGGTTATAGTGTAATATATTAACCAGAGGTGACTGTACCTACTGTAGGTTATAGTGTAATATATTAACCAGAGGTGACTGTATCTACTGTAGGTTATAGTGTAATATATTACCCAGATGACTGTACCTACTGTAGGTTATAGTGTAATATATTACCCAGATGACTGTACCTACTGTAGGTTATAGTGTAATATATTAACCAGAGATGACTGTACCTACTGTAGGTTATAGTGTAATATATTAACCAGAGATGACTGTACCTACTGTAGGTTATAGTGTAATATATTAACCAGAGGTGACTGTACCTACTGTAGGTTATAGTGTAATATATTAACCAGAGATGACTGTACCTACTGTAGGTTATAGTGTAATATATTAACCAGAGATGACTGTACCTACTGTAGGTTATAGTGTAATATATTAACCAGAGATGACTGTACCTACTGTAGGTTATAGTGTAATATATTAACCAGAGATGACTGTACCTAGGTTATAGTGTAATATATTAACCAGAGATGACTGTACCTACTGTAGGTTATAGTGTAATATATTAACCAGAGATGACTGTACCTAGGTTATAGTGTAATATATTAACCAGAGGTGACTGTACCTACTGTAGGTTATAGTGTAATATATTACCCAGAGATGACTGTACCTACTGTAGGTTATAGTGTAATATATTAACCAGAGATGACTGTATCTACTGTAGGTTATAGTGTAATATATTAACCAGAGATGACTGTACCTACTGTAGGTTATAGTGTAATATATTAACCAGAGATGACTGTACCTAGGTTATAGTGTAATATATTAACCAGAGGTGACTGTACCTACTGTAGGTTATAGTGTATTATATTAACCAGAGATGACTGTACCTAGGTTATAGTGTAATATATTAACCAGAGGTGACTGTACCTACTGTAGGTTATAGTGTAATATATTAACCAGAGATGACTGTACCTACTGTAGGTTATAGTGTAATATATTAACCAGAGATGACTGTACCTACTGTAGGTTATAGTGTAATATATTAACCAGAGGTGACTGTACCTACTGTAGGTTATAGTGTAATATATTAACCAGAGGTGACTGTACCTACTGTAGGTTATAGTGTAATATATTAACCAGAGGTGACTGTACCTAGGTTATAGTGTAATATATTAACCAGAGATGACTGTACCTACTGTAGGTTATAGTGTAATATATTAACCAGAGGTGACTGTATCTACTGTAGGTTATAGTGTAATATATTAACCAGAGATGACTGTACCTACTGTAGGTTATAGTGTAATATATTAACCAGAGATGACTGTACCTACTGTAGGTTATAGTGTAATATATTAAACAGAGATGACTGTACCTACTGTAGGTTATAGTGTAATATATTAACCAGAGGTGACTGTACCTACTGTAGGTTATAGTGTAATATATTAACCAGAGGTGACTGTATCTACTGTAGGTTATAGTGTAATATATTACCCAGATGACTGTACCTACTGTAGGTTATAGTGTAATATATTACCTAGATGACTGTACCTACTGTAGGTTATAGTGTAATATATTAAACAGAGATGACTGTACCTACTGTAGGTTATAGTGTATTATAATAACCAGAGATGACTGTACCTAGGTTATAGTGTAATATATTAACCAGAGATGACTGTACCTACTGTAGGTTATAGTGTAATATATTAACCAGAGATGACTGTACCTACTGTAGGTTATAGTGTAATGTATTGACAGTGTGTAGAAGCTCATTTTAAAGTGTCCCTGGCTTAAGAACAGAAGTTGCCATTGTTTGCTGAAATGACACTTTACAGTAGCTCTCTTGTCGAAGACTATACCCCAGTGTTTATTTTGGAAACAGCCCTCATTGCATTTAGCTTAAGTGTTGAGGTTTTCTGGTTCCTGTGTTTTTGAGTCACTGGATGCACGGGTGTGGAATGACGAGATGCAAATCATGATGTCACAACCTCTCCTGCTTGGGCATGCCACTCCAGGCCACAAGGGGGGCTGTGTGGATGTGAGGACTCATATTTGGAGTTAATCTCAATCAGAATCTTATTTATTTTTTTAAATTTGAAGGGAATCTCGTTTTTGAAAGCCAAAATAATTACCAAATTCATAGTCCAGTCATCGCAGAATGTCTTCAACATAAATTTGGGTATATGGTATATAATCTCTCTAAATAATGAGCATTCATTCATGTAGCCTTGACATTTAACCTTATGTCTGTTGTGTTGACTGGCCTCAAAAAAATAGTTACATTAAATATTCAATGTATATGTAACCTGTCACTATCAGTTCTGACACCACGGGAGAATCGCTATTTCATTTCCTGGATTCCTCGCATCCTCTCCCCTCTGGATTTAAGAGGAGAGGATCTGAGGAATCAAGTTAGTGCAATTGAGATTCCCCCATGAGAATCTCTATTTAATTTCCTGGATTCCTCGCATCCTCTCCCCTCTGGATTTAAGAGGAGAGGATCTGAGGAATCAAGTTAATGCAATTGAGATTCTCCCATGTGGTCTAGAGTCCACTGTTAACCCAGGAAAGATATCCTCATGTGGGGGCTGGATGATGCTCTATTGTGATGGTGGTTCAACTGTAGTTCCTCAGAGTTGCCAGTAGATGCAGCTAGTGTGTTGAGTTGGTATGCAACAAGACCTGTTCCTTCAATCCCAGTGACATTGAAACGCACAACTTTCTAAAGTTGATTCTAGATAAAAAGCTCATGTCATCTCATTTTGTTTTCCAGATCAGTGGCTGCATCATTCTTGGTGTCTCCATCTACCTCAAAGTGAGCAAGAATGCAAACGTGGTAAGGAAATGTCCAGTGTGACATTCAATTAATGCCAACACCATCAAAAGCCCTCTTTACACAGTAAAAAATAACACCTTGAAACAAATGCATCCAGTCATATACACCTATTCAGCACATATCTACATGTAAAATGACTGAGTAACTGTCTGTCCCCCTCCCTCAGATAATGGATGAGGCAGTGCCGTTTGTAGACCTGCTGATAGCTGTTGGCGTCATCATCATGGTACTGGGCTTCCTGGGCTGCTGTGGAGCCATTAAGGAAAACCGATGCATGCTCATTCTGGTGAGGGGAAACACACACTCCCTTACAATAGCCAACCCTCACATTTACATTTAAAATGTTACATTGTACACTGCCCAGGATAATGCTGTCCCAATAGCCAACCGCTGAAGCGGTTCTAGGTTCTAACCAAACCAGTCTCTTCATATGCAGTGCATTCGAAAAGTATTCAGACCTCTTGACTTTTTCCACATTTCATGTTACAGCCTTATTCAGAAATATATGAACTTTTTCCCCCCTCAATCTACACACTACCCCATAATGACATCACAATACCCCATAATGACATCACACTACCCCATAAGGACATCACACTACCCCATAAGGACATCACACTACCCCATAAGGACATCACACTACCCCATAAGGACATCACACTACCCCATAAGGACATCACACTACCCCATAAGGACATCGCACTACCCCATAAGGACATCGCACTACCCCATAAGGACATCGCACTACCCCATAATGACATCGCACTACCCCATAATGACGACATCGCACTACCCCATAATGACGACATCGCACTACCCCATAAGGACGACATCGCACTACCCCATAAGGACGACATCGCACTACCCCATAAGGACGACATCGCACTACCCCATAAGGACGACATCGCACTACCCCATAAGGACGACATCGCACTACCCCATAAGGACGACATCGCAATACCCCATAAGGACGAAGCAAAAACAGGTTGTAATAATGTAATAAAAACCATCCCTGTTACATAAGTCTTCAGACCCTTTACTCAGGACTTTGTTGAAGCACTTTTGGCAGCGATTACAAACTTGAGTCTTGTTGGGAATGATGCAGCAAGCTTGACACACCTGTATTTGGGGAGTTTATCCCATTCTTCTCTGCAGATCCCTGCAAGATCTGTTAGGTTGAATGGGGAGCGTTGCTGCACAGCTATATTCAGGTCTCTCCAGAGATGTTTGATCGGGTTCAAGTCCGGCCTCTGGCTCGGCCACTCAAGGACATTGAGACTTGTCCGGAAGCCACTCCTGCGTTGGCTGTGTGCTTAGGGTCGTTGTCCTGTTGGAAGGTGAACCTTCACCCCAGTCTGAGGTCCTGAGTTCTCTGGAGCATGTTTTCTCTGTATCTCGCTGTACTTTGCTCCGTTCATCTTTCCCTCATTCCGGACTAGTCTCCTTGTCCCTGCCACTGAAAAACGTCCCCCACAGCATGATGCTGCCACCACCACGCTTCACCGTAGGGATGGTGCCAGATTTCCTCAAGACATGACGCTTGGCATTCAGGCCAAAGAGTTAAATTATCGTGTGATGAAACCAAGATTTTTCTCATGGTCCGAGTCCTTTTAGGTGCCTTCTAGCAAACTCCAAGCCTTTTTACTGAGGAGTGGCTTCCGTCTGGCCACTCTACCATGAAGGCCTGATTGGTGGAGTACTGCGAAGATTGTTGTCATTCTGGAAGGTTCTCCCATCTCCAGATGAATTCTAGAGCTCTGTCAGAGTGACCATTGGGTTCTTGGTCACCTCACTGACCAAGCCCCTTCCCCTATTGCTCAGTTTGGCCGTGAGGCCAGCTCTAGGTTGAGTCTTGGTGGTTCCAAACGTCTTCCATTTAAGAATGATGAATGCCACAGAATATTTTTTGGCTTATCCTTCCCCGTATCTGTGCCTTGACACAATCCCGTATCGGTGCTAAACGGACAACTCCTTGAACCTCACGGATTGGTTTTTGCTCTGACATGCACGGTCAACTCTGGGACTTTGTATAGACAGATGCGTTCCTTTCCAAATCATGTCCCATTCAGTTGACCACAGGTGGACTCCGTTCAAGTTGTAGAAACATATCAAGGATGATCAATGTAAGTAAGATGCACCTGAGATCAATTTTCGAGTCTCATAACAAAGGGTCTGAATACTTATGTAAATAAGATTTCAGTTTTTTAAATACATTTGCAAAAAAATGCTAAACCTGTTTTCGCTTTGTCATTATGGGGCTATTGTGATGTCATTATGGGGCTATTGTGATGTCATTATGGGCTATTGTGATGTCATTATGGGGCTATTGTGATGTCATTATGGGGTATTGTGACGTCATTATGGCGTGTTTGTATGTAGATGGAACAATGTGGAAAAAGTACCTACACACACACACACAATCATTTATTTAACCTTTTCGTACATGTCAGAGATGTCACTTTTGCAAAAGAGATGCCAAGTGTGAGCTGGTTTTCCAGGTCACCCATTGGAAAAGACTTCTATGGCCAGTTTTTCACAACTTAAAAGATCGGAATGATCCAGAGTCTGTTTTTGCTATCCAGGATCAGACGATTACAATCTGGCTATTTTTTCAGCCATTTTTTTCCCACTTTCCCATAATTGGATCAATCTGATCCAGATGGCAACATATCAAGATCACAGAATCCAGATTTTCAGTGCTTTGACTTGGCCCACACCTCACCATCTAATTGACATTGGGGTACTACTTCACTATTACAGGGACACAGAGATGAGTAACCTACATTTAATGAAAATAAGTCCAATTTAAAATGGAGCAAATCCCTTTTATATTGTGCCTTCAGAAAGTATTCAAGGGGGGTTGGGTGGATACTTTTATAAATGAGATTACAATAAATGTGCAAATGTCTAAAACATTTATTTTTTGCCATTGTGCAGTATTGTGCATAAATGGGTGAGGTGGGGGGGCGGGGGATATGTTTAATCCATTTTGAGTTCAGGCTGTAACACAAATTTGGTAAATATTTTTTTTCGGTATCAAAAATAGCCTCATCACTACATTTGAATCCTGATTTTTTTAAAAGGTGATATTGGATTACCAAATTCTTATCTGAAGGATCACCAAATCCTTGACTGAAGGATCAGAGTATCATTTCAGTTTTGGAAAAACCCAAATCAGATTAAAATGTTAAATCCAGATATCTGTCCCCTTGCCTTAATGGGACAAATATCATGTGCGCGCGGTTATTGGTTTGTTTCAGTTCTTCATCGGGCTGCTCCTCATCTTCATCCTCCTGTTGATCGCCGGAATCCTGGGAGCTGTCGGAGAGAAGAAGGTAAGGAGGAAACCCTCCCTGGTTGAATCAGCGTTTCCACATTTCAATGAAATTACGTTGAACTAACGTGGAATAGAAGTTGAATTGAATTCTGTGCTCAGAGGGATGTCTCACACACCCACTGTTAGTGAGGGGAAGGTAAGGAGGACGTCATCACCCGTGATGACCCACTCGGTGCGATCAGATTTTATATTTTATTCATTTAGGAGAAGCTCTTATACAGAGCGACTTACAGGTGCAACTAGGTTGCCTTGGGAACAGCGACAGTTTGTCCCTAATTCGGCTCGGATTCTAACCTTCGACCTCTCGGTTCCTGGCCCAAAACTCTTAACCTGTTGGGACCTTGACACTTGTTGCATGTGCTAATAAAACATTCTTTCCACACCTGTTTCCTGTCTTTGTGTGACTCTCCTACTGTTCCACACCTGTTTCCTGTCTTTGTGTGACTCTTCTACTGTTCCACACCTGTTTCCTGTCTTTGTGTGACTCTCCTACTGTTCCACACCTGTTTCCTGTCTGTGACTCTCCTACTGGTCCATGACTGTAAATGGCCTCTTCCAGTCTCAGGTGTGGGTGAAGGACTGTTTCGTGTCTTTGTGTGACTCTCCTACTGGTCCATGACTGTAAATGGCCTCTTCCAGTTTCAGGTGTGGGTGAAGGACTGTTTCATGTCTTTGTGTGACTCTCCTACTGGTCCATGACTGTAAATGGCCTCTTCCAGTCTCAGGTGTGGGTGAAGGAGAGTATGGCGAAGCTGCTACCACTGAGGGACCAGAAGCCTGACGTTCAAACGGACTTGCAGAAACTGGAAGTGGAGGTACCATAGAGAATTATAGATTTTCTTTTTACATGTCTAATTGTGGTGTCTGTGAACACGGGGGGGCAACGGCGTTGAGGTACTCGCTGTTTTGAAGTAGTACACTTCATCACAAGTTAAATGAGTTCTTTGATCTCTCCTGATGACCAAGGTGGACATGACTCCAACAGGGCCATCAGGAGGGATCAGCCAATGAAGTTGAATCCCCCCCCCCCCCCCCTACAATTCAAAACTCCTCAATGGCATTGCCCATGATAACATAGTTAAGAACTAATTCTTATTTACGGTGACGGCCTAGGAGCAGAGGGTTAACTGCCTTGTTCAGGAGCATATTGTTCAGATTCTTGCCTTACCTTGTCAGCTCGGGGATTCAATCTAGCAACCTTTCAGTTGCTGGCCCAACGCTCTATCCACCAGGCTACCTGCCGCCCCCAAAAAGTGGGGGTTTCACAGGTCCCAAGATGAATCATCTGGACATAGGATGTGCCACAAATGGTATCAATTCCCTGTAGTGAACTACTTTTGAGCAGGACCCATAGGGTCCTACTTTGTTTCCAAAGGGAACGGGTGCAATTTGGGACGCAGTAATCGATGGTCCTGTCATGAATGTATGAATAATTATTGGTTTAACTTAATTAGTTGGGTCCAGATTAATTGTTCTTAATCGGCTACGAATGTTATTGGATTATTTTTGTCGACGAACTGAATAACTTTTTTTTTTAAATGTTAGATGGGCTGCTACCTAAACAGATTGTAGTGAAATATTTTGCAACGGGAAAATGACAGTGTGCCTTGACTGAACACAACCCCTGTGTCGGTGAGACGGAGGTCTAACTCCTTTGTTTTTCAGGCAAAGTGCTGTGGACTGATCAACGGACCCTCTGACTGGGGCTCCACTGTCCCCAGCTCTTGTAACTGTGTTGACACCGCTCAGGCGTGCCAAAGTGCAGATGGACGCCAAGTGTACTCAACGGTAAGCAGACAATCACATATTATTAATAAAATACTATTTAGGAAACTCAAGGAAGGTGGCTTTACTTGGTATAAAGGAAACATCAGTAACACACATTACTGCTGCACTACATTACCATTCCACTACCACTACTCTACATTACACTACACTACCATACATTACCATTACACTACACTACCACTACTCTACATTACCACTACACTACCATACATTACCACTACACTACCTACCATACATTACCACTACACTACCATACATTACCACTACACTACCATGCATTACTACTACACTACACTACCACTAATCTACATTCCACTACTCTACCATACATTCCACTACTCTACCATACATTACCACTACACTACCTACCATACATTACCACTACACTACCTACCATACATTACCACTACACTACCATACATTACCACTACACTACCATGCATTACCACTACACTACACTACCACTACTCTACATTCCACTACTCTACCATACATTCCACTACTCTACCATACATTACCACTACACTACCATACATTACCACTACACTACCACTACTCTACATTACCACTACTCTACATTACCACTACCATACATTACCACTACACTACCATACATTACCACTACACTACCATACATTACCACTACACTACCATGCATTACCACTACACTACACTACTCTACATTACACTACACTACCATACATTACCATTCCACTACCATACATTACATTACACTACACTACCATACATTACCATTACACTACACTACCATACATTACCATTACACTACACTCCTATAAACAGAACCTGTACAGGGAACTGATCTACAGCCACATGAAACCATAGAGGGTTCCAGGATGATACAACCCCGAACCGCAAAGCAGCGTCTTCGTACAGTTACCATGACCTGGTGTTAACTAGTGTTGACTGTTGGCTTTGTCCTCTGCAGCCTTGTGCCAAGTTTGTGACTTCCTTCATGGAGAAGCACGCAATCATTGCGCTGGGGATTGCATTTGGTATCGCAGTCTTGATGGTAAGAATCCAACAGTTCAATCTCTATAACAAAGCCTCTATTAATACACTATATTATGTATAACAAAGCCTCTATTAATACAGTACATTATGCATAACAAAGCCTCTATTAATACAGTACATTATGCATAACAATGCCTCTATTAATACATTATATTATGCATAACAACGCCTCTATTAATACACTATTATACATAACAACGCCTCTATTAATACACTGTATTATGCATAACAATGCCTCTAATACATTATATTATGCATAACAACGCCTCTATTAATACATTATATTATGTATAACAACGCCTCTATTAATACACTATTATACATAACAAAGCCTCTATTAATACACTATTATACATAACAACGCCTCTATTAATACATTATATTATGCATAACAACGCCTCTATTAATACACTATATTATACATAACAAAGCCTCTATTAATACATTATATTATGTATAACAAAGCCTCTATTAATACATTATATTATGTATAACAAAGCCTCTATTAATACATTATATTATGCATAACAACGCCTCTATTAATACATTATATTATGTATAACAACGCCTCTATTAATACACTATTATACATAACAAAGCCTCTATTAATACACTATTATACATAACAACGCCTCTATTAATACATTATATTATACATAACAACGCCTCTATTAATACATTATATTATGTATAACAAAGCCTCTATTAATACATTATATTATGTATAACAACGCCTCTATTAATACACTATTATACATAACAATGCCTCTATTAATACACTATTATACATAACAATGCCTCTATTAATACATTATATTATGTATAACAACGCCTCTATTAATACACTATATTATGTATGTATAACAACGCCTCTATTAATACATTATATTATGTATGCATAACAAAGCCTCTTAATACATTATATTATACATAACAATGCCTCTATTAATACACTATTATACATAACAACGCCTCTATTAATACATTATATTATACATAACAAAGCCTCTTAATACATTATATTATACATAACAAAGCCTCTATTAATACACTATTATACATAACAATGCCTCTATTAATACATTATATTATACATAACAAAGCCTCTATTAATACACTATATTATGTATGTATAACAATGCCTCTATTAATACATTATATTATGTATAACAAAGCCTCTTAATACATTATATTATACATAACAAAGCCTCTATTAATACACTATTATACATAACAAAGCCTCTATTAATACATTATATTATGTATAACAAAGCCTCTTAATACATTATATTATACATAACAAAGCCTCTATTAATACACTATATTATGTATAACAAAGCCTCTATTAATACACTATTATACATAACAAAGCCTCTATTAATACACTATATTATGTATAACAAAGCCTCTATTAATACACTATTATACATAACAACGCCTCTATTAATACACTATTATGCATAACAAAGCCTCTATTAATACATTATATTATGTACTGTACCAGTCATATAAATGGAATACATTTGTATTGGTCTGTTTCATCTTCACTAACTCTTCTCATTGGCATTAAGATGGATATGTGCAATTCACTCAGTACTTACTAAATGTATCCTGGTCTCAGATCTGTTGGCACCTTCTTGGCAACGCCGATGGCCGTTTGTCATTGCCAATTAACAACCTGTTGGCAAGACTGTACAAATGGATCTGGAACCAGGCTAGACACCACAAACTGATGTGGGACCGGGCTATAGCCTGGTAGTGAATGGGTTGTGACGTACCTGTTTTGTGTTTCAGCTCTTTGGAATGGCCTTCGCCATGACCCTGTACTGCCAGATTGGGAAGAGGGACGCCAACACTGCCTAAAGCAGCAACACGTGGTACCACTTGATCTGGGGCTGTGGTCAAGGTGAATTAGAAGTCATCAATTCAGGAAGTCAACTGAAATTACAATACAATAAATGAAGAAGAAAAAAAAACGATCTATTTTCAATGATTTCTCAAACTGAAAAGCAGAAGTTATTTATTCCAAGTTTTTTTTACATTAGCAATGTTAAATACAATTCACTTCCTCAATTGACTGGCTTCAATTCACATGGACCCCGATCATGACTTGATCAAAAGCTGGCTTTGACATATCCCATACAGCATGCTTGCAACATGTATTTGATACTCAACTTTGGGGTTCAAATCTAGTCCATTCAGGAAGTACACTGAAATTCCAGTTCTCTTCAATCAGGAACATTTTGGAATTAGGTTTGCTTTGTGAATGGACTGGAACCCCCAACCTGCTGAACTATGGACCACAATGCATCATGTGTTTCTCCATCATTTTACCTGCATCAAATGATGCTGTGATTTTAGATTTCAGATCTTTTGTTAAAATTATGGCAGTTTCTTCACTTGTGAAGTTGGTTGATCCATATGTCATTGAACATGAATTAGTGTTTTTCTTTAAAGGAGCTCTGTGTCATTGTACTGCTCTACGTCTCTCTCTGAATGGAGGGCTTCGCTGTCCATACACTGAACTGTGTATTATTCATGCTGAAATGTTGAACTTTTTCCCCCCGTTTTATTGCTATCATCTCGTAGATATTAAAGTCTGACGGTAAATATTGATCACGCTGTATATACATTTAACCTGTTGTATATTTGAGTTGTATAATGATTGCAGTACATGTCAGAATGTCTTCTGTTCAAGGCCTGTGACCAATGTCTTTATGGATGTTCCCCTTTTTGAGGCACATTAGAAATAAAGAAGTAGTAACTCACTTGGTTTCCTCATTTGCATCCCCGCCTCCAGCCCGCCTCTTCAGAGAACAACTTTGACTCATTAAGAAATCCAGTCTTAAAACCTCAGGAGGGCTGATCTAGGTTCAGTTACGTAATAGATCAGATTACATGGACGGTGGGGGGAGATCTGATCCTAGGTCAGATTACATGGATGGTGTGGGGAGATCTGATCCTAGGTCAGATTACATGGACGGTGGGGGGGGGGGAGATCTGATCCTAGGTCAGATTACATGGACGGTGGGGGGAGATCTGATCCTAGGTCACTCCTACTCTGTCTCCAGTCTGATGGGTGTGTGTTAATGGTGAAGGACCTAGATGAACGTCTGTCTCCAGTCAGATTATCATGAAATCTAGAGGGGCTATATGTATATAAGGGGGGGCTATATGTTTTTAGGGGGGGCTATATGTATATAGGGGGGGCTATATATAAGGGGGGGGCTATATGTACAATGGGGGGGCTATATGTATATAAGGGGGGGATATGTAGATAAGGTGGGAGGGCTATATGTATATAAGGGGGGGCTATATGTACAATGGGGGGGCTATATATATATAAGGGGGGGGGCTATATGTATATAAGGGGGGGCTATATGTATATAAGGGGGTGCTATATGTATATAAGGGGAGGCTATATGTATATAAGGGGGGGCTATATATATATAAGGGGGGGGCTATATGTACAATGGGGGGCTATATATATATAAGGGGGGGGCTATATGTATATAAGGGGGGGCTATATGTATATAAGGGGGTGCTATATGTATATAAGGGGAGGCTATATGTATATAAGGGGGGGCTATATATATATAAGGGGGGGCTATATATATGTATATAAGGGGGGGCTAAATGTACGTAAGGGGAGGCTATAAGTATATAAGGGGGGGCTATATGTATATAAGGTGGGAGGGCTATATATATATAAGGGGGGGGCTATATGTATATAAGGGGGGGCTAAATGTACGTAAGGGGAGGCTATAAGTATATAAGGGGGGGCTATATGTATATAAGGGGGGGCTATATGTATTTAAGGGGGGGCTATATGTATATAAGGGGGGGCTATATATATATATAAGGGGAGGCTATATACAGTGCCTTGCGAAAGTATTCGGCCCCCTTGAACTTTGCGACCTTTTGCCACATTTCAGGCTTCAAACATAAAGATATAAAACTGTATTTTTTTTGTGAAGAATCAACAACAAGTGGGACACAATCATGAAGTGGAACGACATTTATTGGATATTTCAAACTTTTTTAACAAATCAAAAACTGAAAAATTGGGCGTGCAAAATTATTCAGCCCCTTTACTTTCAGTGCAGCAAACTCTCTCCAGAAGTTCAGTGAGGATCTCTGAATGATCCAATGTTGACCTAAATGACTAATGATGATAAATACAATCCACCTGTGTGTAATCAAGTCTCCGTATAAATGCACCTGCACTGTGATAGTCTCAGAGGTCCGTTAAAAGCGCAGAGAGCATCATGAAGAACAAGGAACACACCAGGCAGGTCCGAGATACTGCCTGACCCGCCTGCCTGACCATTCTGCCTGCCTTAACCAAGAGCCTGTCTGCCACTCTGTACCTCCTGGACTCTGTACCCGCCTGCCTGACCATTCTGTCTGCCTTAACCAAGAGCCTGTCTGCCACTCTGTACCTCCTGGACTCTGTACCCGCCTGCCTGACCATTCTGCCTGCCTTAACCAAGAGCCTGTCTACCACTCTGTACCTCCTGGACTCTGTACCCGCCTGCCTGACCATTCTGCCTGCCTTAACCAAGAGCCTGTCTGCCACTCTGTACCTCCTGGACTCTGTCCCCGCCTGCCTGACCATTCTGCCTGCCTTAACCAAGAGCCTGTCTGCCACTCTGTACCTCCTGGACTCTGTACCCGCCTGCCTGACCATTCTGTCTGCCTTAACCAAGAGCCTGTCTGCCACTCTGTACCTCCTGGACTCTGTACCCGCCTGCCTGACCATTCTGCCTGCCTTAACCAAGAGCCTGTCTACCACTCTGTACCTCCTGGACTCTGTACCCGCCAGCCTGACCATTCTGCCTGCCTTAACCAAGAGCCTGTCTGCCACTCTGTACCTCCTGGACTCTGTCCCCGCCTGCCTGACCATTCTGCCTGCCTTAACCAAGAGCCTGTCTGCCACTCTGTACCTCCTGGACTCTGTACCCGCCTGCCTGACCATTCTGCCTGCCTTAACCACTCTGTACCTCCTGGACTCTGTACCCGCCTGCCTGACCATTCTGCCTGCCTTAACCAAGAGCCTGTCTGCCACTCTGTACCTCCTGGACTTTGTACCCGCCTGCCTAACCATTCTATCTGCCTTAACCAAGAGCCTGTCTGCCACTCTGTACCTCCTGGACTCTGTACCCGCCTGCCTGACCATTCTGCCTGCCTTAACCACTCTGTACCTCCTGGACTCTGTACCCGCCTGCCTGACAATTCTGCCTGCCTTAACCAAGAGCCTGTCTACCACTCTGTACCTCCTGGACTCTGTACCCGCCTGCCTGACCATTCTGCCTGCCTTAACCAAGAGCCTGTCTGCCACTCTGTACCTCCTGGACTCTGTCCCCGCCTGCCTGACCATTCTGCCTGCCTTAACCAAGAGCCTGTCTGCCACTCTGTACCTCCTGGACTCTGTACCCGCCTGCCTGACCATTCTGTCTGCCTTAACCAAGAGCCTGTCTGCCACTCTGTACCTCCTGGACTCTGTACCCGCCTGCCTGACCATTCTGCCTGCCTTAACCAAGAGCCTGTCTACCACTCTGTACCTCCTGGACTCTGTACCCGCCAGCCTGACCATTCTGCCTGCCTTAACCAAGAGCCTGTCTGCCACTCTGTACCTCCTGGACTCTGTCCCCGCCTGCCTGACCATTCTGCCTGCCTTAACCAAGAGCCTGTCTGCCACTCTGTACCTCCTGGACTCTGTACCCGCCTGCCTGACCATTCTGCCTGCCTTAACCACTCTGTACCTCCTGGACTCTGTACCCGCCTGCCTGACCATTCTGCCTGCCTTAACCAAGAGCCTGTCTGCCACTCTGTACCTCCTGGACTTTGTACCCGCCTGCCTGACCATTCTATCTGCCTTAACCAAGAGCCTGTCTGCCACTCTGTACCTCCTGGACTCTGTACCCGCCTGCCTGACCATTCTGCCTGCCTTAACCACTCTGTACCTCCTGGACTCTGTACCCGCCTGCCTGACAATTCTGCCTGCCTTAACCAAGAGCCTGTCTGCCACTCTGTACCTCCTGGACTCTGGTCAGGCAGGCGGGGACATTCTGCCTGCCTTAACCAAGAGCCTGTCTTCCACTCTGTACCTCCTGGACTCTGTCCCCGCCTGCCTGACCATTCTGCCTGCCTTAACCAAGAGCCTGTCTGCCACTCTGTACCTCCTGGACTCTACCCGCCTGCCTGACCATTCTGTCTGCCTTAACCAAGAGCCTGTCTGCCACTCTGTACCTCCTGGACTCTGATCTGGTGTTGACCTTTGCCTGTCCACGACCATTCTCCTGGAAGCCTTTGGAAGCCTTTGGATTAATAAACATTGTTAGGCTCCAACCATCTGCCTCCTGTGTCTGCATCTCGGTCTCGCCTTGTGCCTTGGTAATATCTAACTATACATGTTTATAAATACGTATATATTGTATATTATAAAAGGTATGTTTTTAATAAGTTATTATATAACTAAACGAGAATGGACTAGGGCCTACGTAGGTATTTATCCCAAAATGTTGTGGGTAAATCATATACAGTGCCTTGCGAAAGTATTCGGCCCCCTTGAACTTTGCGACCTTTTGCCACATTTCAGGCTTCAAACATAAAGATATAAAACTGTATTTTTTTGTGAAGAATCAACAAGTGGGACACAATCATGAAGTGGAACGACATTTATTGGATATTTCAAACTTTTTTAACAAATCAAAAACTGAAAAATTGGGCGTGCAAAATTATTCAGCCCCCTTAAGTTAATACTTTGTAGCGCCACCTTTTGCTGCGATTACAGCTGTAAGTCGCTTGGGGTATGTCTCTATCAGTTTTGCACATAGAGAGACTGAAATGTTTTCCCATTCCTCCTTGCAAAACAGCTCGAGCTCAGTGAGGTTGGATGGAGAGCATTTGTGAACAGCAGTTTTCAGTTCTTTCCACAGATTCTCGAATGGATTCAGGTCTGGACTTTGACTTGGCCATTCTAACACCTGGATATGTTTATTTTTGAACCATTCCATTGTAGATTTTGCTTTATGTTTTGGATCATTGTCTTGTTGGAAGACAAATCTCCGTCCCAGTCTCAGGGCTTTTGCAGACTCCATCAGGTTTTCCTCCAGAATGGTCCTGTATATGGCTCCATCCATCTTCCCATCAATTTTAACCATCTTCCCTGTCCCTGCTGAAGAAAAGCAGGCCCAAACCATGATGCTGCCACCACCATGTTTGACAGTGGGGATGGTGTGTTCAGCTGTGTTGCTTTTACGCCAAACATAACGTTTTGCATTGTTGCCAAAAAGTTCAATTTTGGTTTCATCTGACCAGAGCACCTTCTTCCACATGTTTGGTGTGTCTCCCAGGTGGCTTGTGGCAAACTTTAAACTACACTTTTTATGGATATCTTTAAGAAATGGCTTTCTTCTTGCCACTCTTCCATAAAGGCCAGATTTGTGCAATATACTACTGATTGTTGTCCTATGGACAGAGTCTCCCACCTCAGCTGTAGATCTCTGCAGTTCATCCAGAGTGATCATGGGCCTCTTGGCTGCATCTCTGATCAGTCTTCTCCTTGTATGAGCTGAAAGTTTAGAGGGACGGCCAGGTCTTGGTAGATTTGCAGTGGTCTGACACTCCTTCCATTTCAATATTATCGTTTGCACAGTGCTCCTTGGGATGTTTAAAGCTTGGGAAATCTTTTTGTATCCAAATACGGCTTTAAACTTCTTCACAACAGTATCTCGAACCTGCCTGGTGTGTTCCTTGTTCTTCATGATGCTCTCTGCGCTTTTAACGGATCTCTGAGACAATCACAGTGCAGGTGCATTTATACGGAGACTTGATTACACACAGGTGGATTGTATTTATCATCATTAGTCATTTAGGTCAACATTGGATCATTCAGAGATCCTCACTGAACTTTTGGAGAGAGTTTGCTGCACTGAAAGTAAAGGGGCTGAATAATTTTGCACGCCCAATTTTTCAGTTTTTGATTTGTTAAAAAAGTTTGAAATATCCAATAAATGTCGTTCCACTTCATGATTGTGTCCCACTTGTTGTTGATTCTTCACAAAAAAATACAGTTTTATATCTTTATGTTTGAAGCCTGAAATGTGGCAAAAGGTCGCAAAGTTCAAGGGGGCCGAATACTTTCGCAAGGCACTGTATATAGCCTCCCCTTATATATATATATACAGTGTTGTAACAATGTACAAATGGTTAAAGTACACAAGGGAAAATAAATAAGCATAAATATGGGTTGTATTTACAATGGTGTTTGTTCTTCACTGGTTGCCCTTTTCTTGTGGCAACAGGTCACACATCTTGCTGCTGTGATGGCACACTGAGGTATTTCACCCAGTAGATATGGGAGTTTATCAAAATTGGATTTGTTTTCGAATTCTTTGTGGATCTGTATAATCTGAGGGAAATATGTCTCTCTAATATGGTCATACATTGGGCAGGAGGTTAGGAAGTGCAGCTCCACCTCATTTTGTGGGCAGTGTGCACATAGCCTGTCTCTCTCTGTCTCTCTCTCTGTCTCTCTCTCTGTCTCTCTCTCTCTCTCTCTCTGTTTTGGTGTCTCTCTCTGTCTCTGTCTCTCTGTCTCTGTCTCTCTGTCTCTCTCTTTTGGTGTCTCTCTCTGTCTCTCTGTTTTGGTGTCTCTCTCTGTCTCTCTCTGTGTCTCTCTCTCTGTGTCTGTGTCTCTCTCTCTCTCTCTCTCTCTCTCTGTTTTGGTGTCTGTGTCTCTCTCTCTCTGTGTCTGTCTCTCTCTCTCTCTCTCTCTCTCTCTCTCTCCTGTTTATTAAGGTTTCTTCAAATATTTAACAGTTGTTATATATAGGGTTTTGCAGATATTTTATAAGTGGATGACATCATATTTTCAAGGTAATTCATATTATTTCTTAATGTTGTTTTTATGTGAATTGCATATATTTTTAAGTTAAAATGTATATATTTTTTCTAAATATATTTTAATATCACTTAAAACGTCTATAGGTTACCCTACATTTACTCAGCTGTTACCTGCAATAATTTACTTGGATCATCAACAATCACAAGTTATTATAGAAGACAATGATTTTTTCAGTCCTACGCCCTCAAGATATTTTAGAAGTGAGTCAAAAATTCGATGCGTGTTAATCTTACATTAAGCATTTGTTAAGGTTTTCTGTTGAAAGAGAGGACCAAAATGCAGCGTGGTTATTTATAAACATCTTAAATAAAGATGAAAATACGAACAATCTACAAAACCAATAACCGTGAATAACAAAACCAACCCTACCCTACCCTACCCTACCCTACCCTACCCTACCCTACCCTACCCTACCCTACCCTACCCTACCCTACCCTACCCTACCCTACCCTACCCTACCCTACCCTACCCTACCCTACCCTACCTGGTGCAACAAACACAGAGACAGGAACAATCACCCACAAAACACTCAAAGAATATGGCTGCCTAAATATGGTTCCCAATCAGAGACAACGATAAACACCTGCCTCTGATTGAGAACCACTCTAGGCAACCATAGACTTACCTAGACTACTCTACTAAACACAACCCCATTAATCTACAAAACCCCTAGACAAGACAAACACATAATCACCCATGTCACACCCTGGCCTGACCAATATAATTAAGAAAACACAAAGACCAGGGCGTGACAGCATTAAACAAATCGTGTACACTATTTTAAAAAACCTAATATTGTGTTTACAGCTGACAGCCCCCAGACAATAATACCCGAGGCATTATGGGCTCTACCCTTGAATGACTTTGAGGGTAATGAAAATGACGATATTTTACCGTTCTGTACGGCCGGCTTCGCCAAAACTCAAAACAGCTAAAGAATTGAAGATTTGTCATACATACAGTGGGGAGAACAAGTATTTGATACACTGCCGATTTTGCAGGTTTTCCTACTTACAAAGCATGTAGAGGTCTGTAATTTTTTAAAATCATAAGTACACTTTAACTGTGAGAGACGGAATCTAAAACAAAAATCCTGAAAATCACATTGCATGATTTGTAAGTAATTAATTTGCATTTTATTGCATGACATAAGTATTTGATCACCTACCAACCAGTAAGAATTCGGCTCTCACAGACCTGTTAGTTTTTCTTTAAGAAGCCCTCCTGTTCTCCACTCATTACCTGTATTAACCTCTAGCGACGAGCAATTCCGTATCCGGGAGCGTAATCATAGCCTCAAGCTCATTACCATAACGTTTCCTGTTCATGAAAATTGCAAATGAAATGAAAAAATATATTGAAACACAAGCTTAGCCTTTTGTTAACAACACTGTCATCTCAGATTTTCAAAATATGCTTTTCAACCAAAGCTACACAAGCATTTGTGTAAGAGTATTGATAGCCTAGCATAGCATTAAGCCTAGCATTCAGCAGGCAACATTTTCACAACAACAAGAAAAGCATTCAAATAAAATCATTTACCTTTGAAGAACTTCGGATGTTTTCCATGGCGAGACTCTTAGTTAGATAGCAAATGTTCATTTTTTCCCAAAAGATTATTTGTGTAGACGAAATAGCTCCGTTTTGTTCATCACGTTTGGCTAAGAAAAATACCGGAAAATGCAGTCACTTACAAACGCCAAACTTTTTTTCAAATTAGCTCCATAATATCGACAGAAACATGGCAAACGTTGTTTAGAATCAATCCTCAAGGTGTTTTTCACAAATCTATTCGATAATCTATCAGTGGTGGCAGCTGGCTTCTCATCAGAAGAAAACGGAAAAATACTGCAGCTGGAGATTACGCAATAATTGCAACGGAGGACACCAAGCGACCACCTGGTAGATGTAGTCTCTTATGGTCAATCTTCCAACGATATGCCTACAAATACGTCACAATGCTGCAGCCACCTTGGGGAAAACGTGGAAAAGGTAAGTTGACTCCTAGCTCCTCCACAGCCATATAAGGAGTCATTGCCATGAGGTGGTTTCAAAAAATGCGTCACTTCCTGATTGGATTTTTATCTGGGTTTCGCCTGTAACAGTTCTGTGGCACTCACAGACAATATCTTTGCAGTTTTGGAAACGCCAGAGTGTTTTCTTTCCAAAGTCAATTATATGCATAGTCGAGCATCTTTTCGTGACAAAATATCTTGTTTAAAACGGGAACGTTTTTCATCCAAAAATTAAAAGAGCGCCCCCTATATCGAAGAAGTTAACTGTACCTGTTTGAACTCGTTACCTGTATAAAAGACACCTGTCCACACACTCAATTAAACAGACGCCAACCTCTCCACAACGGCCAAGACTCTTGTTTTACCTAATGGCAAAGCAGATCTTGAACAATTTATAGCCCTGCTGGAACGTCTTGTCCGATCTAGTTTATCCATCATAGCTGACAGGACATTAGAACTTGTTGTACAAATCGTCCGCCAACCCCCCCTGGGGCGGATTGGGTCAGAGAACCCCCCCTGGGGCGGATTGGGTCAGAGAACCCCCCCTGGGGCGGAGGGGGTCAGAGAACCCCCCCTGGGGCGGATTGGGTCAGAGAACCCCCCCTGGGGCGGATTGGGTCAAAGAACCCCCCCTGGGGCGGATTGGGTCAGAGAAACCCCCTGGGGCGGATTGGGTCAGAGAACCCCCCCCTGGGGCGGATTGGGTCAGAGAAGGAAACGTGATAGTCTCATGCAATCAGAAATCATAAACAATAAGCAGGCCTATCTCATAAACGTTAACAATCCTGATAATCAGTTATGCTTTGCAATAGGCCTATTACATTTACTCAGGCCTGGATGTACTGATCTAGAAGCTTTACAAATGGCTAGGGAGCTCCATACGGCTGTAGGTCTATTTATACAGGAGCCTGTGGCTTTCTCTGACAGTTACATTTGAAAGAACCATAGGCTAACTCAGCTCTCTTGAAATTCCAGATCATTCCTCAACCTCATCCTCATATTCTGTACTTTTATGTGCAAAACAACCATTTTTATGGTATTACCAACGTCAGAGCTTTCTTAGGAGAACAATGTGTGTACATCATGTCATTCAGGCTACAGCCGACAGGGGGGGGGGGGCACTCTTGTCAGTATAACTGTTCAGTGTCAGGATGAAAAATGTCCCATGCGACCCTTACGACTAACACCTTGTGAGGATTGTCATCGTACATGTCGTTCCTCCTACTGCTACAAAAAAAAAACACAAACTTGAAACATGGCATCCCAAGGCATGTAAATCTGTAAGCAGTTGTGACATTAAACAAGAAATGTCCAAAATGCCATTGCAATTGCAACCTTAAAATAGACAACCCCCCCCCCCCCCCCCCCAACCTCACGTATGTGGTATCATACGCTGCCTGATCTGTTAAAGGGGCTTTTGAAAAGCAGAGACACTGAAGTGGTTGAAGAAGTGGAACATGGGCGCTGTGTTCAGCCATTGGCTGAAAAGGAACATTCAGAGAAATATATGTTTTTTGACCCAGAATCAGGGTTTCATTTGCCTGTCTATGTATCTGCCTTGACTTAAAAGGGTGAAAAGTGGTCGCCAGAGGGCCCAAATTGTGCACTACTCTTTCTAAAACATTTCAGAAAACCCCAGTACAAAAAAAACGTTCATAGCTCACAATTCTACATCCTATGATTCCTATCTCCTTTTGAACCCCTTGATACAACAAGGAGTTGCACCCAGTGTCATAGCCCAAGGTAGAACAGTCTTGTGTTTGGTAGACCCCGCCTTCAACCAGAGATATATTGACAGTTTAACTTTCTTACCCATGAGATTAATTACATTTATTTTATTTTACCGTTATTTTACCAGGTAAGTTGACTAAGAACACATTCTCATGTACAGCAAGGACCTGGGGAATAGTTACAGGGGAGAGGAGGGGGATTAATGAGCCAATTGTAAACTGGGGATTATTAGGTGACCGTGATGGTCTGAGGGCCACATTAGGAAGTTAGTCAGGACACCGGGGTTAACACCACTACTCTTACGATAAGTGCCATGGGATCTTTAATGACCTCAGAGAGTCAGGACACCCATTTAACGTCCCATCCGAAAGACGGCACCCCCCAGTGTCCCAAATCACTGCCCTGGGGCATTGGGATACTTTTTTAGACCAGAGGAAAGAGTGCCTTCTACTGGCCCTCCAACACCACTTCCAGCAGCATCTGGTCTCCCATCCAGGGACCAACCAGGACCAACCAAGATTGGCTATAATGCCAGAGGCCTTGAGTTTTGAAAACTCTGTGAAAGGAGGGATTCCTCATTTCATCTGAGGACAATCTACATTATATTGAATCTTATCCTGGTCCCGAAATGTACGGGTGTGATCAAATGTCTCCCAAAGAGAGAGAGAGATTCATGACATGGTATGAGACAGTACGTCATAATACCTTTGATTTCCATAAAGAGATGGAATCATACTGTGATGATGATGTGGTTATCCTGCCTGAAGGATGCCTCAGATTCAGAGAAGAGGTAATCAAAGATGCCGGCATTGACCCCTGGAGTTGTACAACTATTGCATCGGCGTGCATGAAAACCTATCGTACACACTTTTTACCTCCAGCATCTATAGCTATTCCATCGCCTGACAACTACCGCCGACAATTCAAGTCAAACTCTAGCGGGTCTATTCAATGGTTGGAGTACTTGTCCCAGGCTAAAAACCTTTTAATTCAACATGCTTTGAATAGAGAGGGAAAAACCATTGGACCTTGTCATGTAGATGGTGCTGAATACTGTATTCTCTCTAGTGGTACTGTATTCTCTCTAGTGGTACTGTATTCTCCTAGTGGTACTGTATTCTCTCTAGTGGTACTGTATTCTCTCTAGTGGTACTGTATTCTCTCTAGCGGTACTGTATTCTCTCTTGTGGTACTGTATTCTCTCTAGCGGTACTGTTTTCTCTCTAGCGGTACTGTTTTCTCTCTAGTGGTACTGTATTCTCTCTAGCGGTACTGTATTCTCTCTAGCGGTACTGTATTCTCTCTAGCGGTACTGTTTTCTCTCTAGCGGTACTGTTTTCTCTCTAGTGGTACTGTATTCTCTCTAGCGGTACTGTATTCTCTCTAGCGGTACTGTATTCTCTCTAGCGGTACTGTATTCTCTCTTGTGGTCCTGTATTCTCTCTAGTGGTACTGTATTCTCTCTAGCGGTACTGTATTCTCTCTAGTGGTACTGTATTCTCTCTAGTGGTACTGTATTCTCTCTAGTGGTACTGTATT
Organism: Oncorhynchus mykiss; assembly: GCF_057628025.1. Taxonomy (NCBI): domain Eukaryota; kingdom Metazoa; phylum Chordata; class Actinopteri; order Salmoniformes; family Salmonidae; genus Oncorhynchus; species Oncorhynchus mykiss. Next base: position 77,606,274 of record NC_143036.1, on the reverse strand, counting down.
CTCTCTAGTGGTACTGTATTCTCTCTAGTGGTACTGTATTCTCACTAGTGGTACTGCATTCTCTCTAGTGGTTCTGTATTCTCTATAGTGGTACTGTATTCTCTCTAGTGGTACTGTATTCTCTCTAGTGGTACTGTATTCTCTCTAGTGGTACTGTATTCTCTCTAGCGGTACTGTATTCTCTCTAGTGGTACATATTCCTCATCCTTTTACACTTGTGTGAATAAGATAGTAGTTTTGGAATTGTTAGGTTAGATTACTCGTTGGTTATTACTGCATTGTCGGAACTAGAAGCACAAGCATTTCGCTACACTCGCATTAACATCTGTTAACCATGTGTGACAAATAAAATTTGATGTAGGACTACATCCCAAATGGCACCCTTTTCCCTACATAGTGCCCAATGGGCCCTGGTCAAAAGAAGTGCACTACATAGGGAATAGGGTGCAATTTTGTACACATACGTAGTCTTCTCGGGACCTAGGTGAGCATTTGCATGTTATCCGCTAAAGAAGGAAGTGATTGGCATGTTGAAGTTTCACCTAGGCACAGATCTAGGATCAACTCCCCCTCCCCCAATCCAAACCTTAACTATTGGTGGGGAAAATAAACCCAGAATCAGAGTCTAGGGGTAACTTCACCCTACAGCCTGTCATCTCCATGAGGTGTTGGTTCTACAACTACACCCTACAGCCTGTCATCTCCATGAGGTGTTGGTTCTACAACTACACCCTACAGCCTGTCATCTCAATGAGGTGTTGGTTCTACAACTTCACCCTACAGCCTGTCATCTCCATGAGGTGTTGGTACTACAACTTCACCCTACAGCCTGTCATCTCCATGAGGTGTTGGTACTACAACTACACCCTTCAGCCTGTCATATCCATGAGGTGTTGGTACTACAACTTCACCCTACAGCCTGTCATTTCCAAGAGGTGTTGGTACTACAACTTCACCCTACAGCCTGTCATCTCCATGAGGTGTTGGTTCTACAACTTCACCCTACAGCCTGTCATATCCATGAGGTGTTGGTACTACAACTTCACCCTACAGCCTGTCATCTCCAAGAGGTGTTGGTACTACAACTTCACCCTACAGCCTGTCATCTCCATGAGGTGTTGGTTCTACAACTTCACCCTACAGCCTGTCATCTCCATGAGGTATTGGAATTACATGGAATGTGAGACTTGATCCTAGATCAGCGTAGAACCTATTTTGTTTCAGGAAGAACCCTTTTGGGTTCCATATAGAATCCTTTCCACAAAAGGGAACTAGAAAAGTGTTCTACCTGGAACCAAAAAGTGTTCTCCTATGGGGACAGCTAAGGAACCCTTTTGGAACCCATATTTTGAACTATTGAATCAAATCAAATGTATTTATATAGCCCTTGGTACATCAGCTGATATCTCAAAGTGCTGTACAGAAATCCAGCCTAAAACCCCAAACAGCAAGCAATGCAGGTGTTGAAACATGTTGGCTAGGAAAAACTCCCTAGAAAGGCCAAAACCTAGGAAGAAACCTAGAGAGGAACCAGGCTAAGAGGGGTGGCCAGTCCTCTTCTGGCTGTGCCGGGTGGATATTTTAACAGAACATGGCCAAGATGTTCAAATGTTCATAAATGACCAGCATGGTCAAATAATAGGTCTGGGACAGGTAGCACGTCCGGTGAACAGGTCAGGATTCCATAGCCGCAGGCAGAACAGTTGAAACTGGAGCAGCAGCACGGCCAGGTGGACTGGGGACAGCAAGGAGTCATCATGCCAGGTAGTCCTGAGCCATGGTCCTAGGGCTCAGGTCCTCCGAGAGAGAGAAAGAAAGATAGAAAGAGAATTAGAGAGAGCATAAAAGTTGTTAAAAATAAAAATTGTAAATTGAAGTTAGGTTTATGACAGAAAAAAAGCACTGAATAGTGTAGGGAATCATTCTACCATCTAAATCGCTGTGAAATATATTTTCAACTGGTTTTTACAGCCGTTTGAAGCTGGTGAACAAAAAACAAAAGTTAAAGTTGTCAGTTTTGGTTCACCAGCTTCAAATAACAGTTTTGGCCCGTTTATAACTAAGACCAAGTCAAGTGTATGACAGTGTACAGTGTATTGTCCCCAATATAATGTTTACTTTATTCATTGGGTGATGTAGTATTCAGTTGGATCTTGTCTTCGATGCTTTGGACTGGGGTTTCTGGCCATCCACCTTCACCACAGTTAGGACAGAATTACAAGATCATGTCCATAAAAATTGAATTAAACAAATGTTTAAAAACAACATTGGTATTTATTGAATTCTGTGTCCAATCCTCCCCCCCCCCCCCAAAAAAAAATCTCCAGCTTCCAAATATGATGAAAGCCTGGTATGAAGGGTACATCCTGTTGCACACAAATGGAAGAGATGTGGTACCATGACTGACGGAACTGCAAACCATTGTAAGTTATTATCTAACAGGATGTGGTTTTATATGATCAGTTAAGTTGTCCTGCCCAACGCTTCACCGTGGGCAAACTGCCTGCCCTCCAGGACACCTACACACCCCAATGTCACAGGAAGGCAAAAAATAATCATCAAGGACAACAACCACCCGAGCCACAGCCTGTTCACCTCGTTATCATCCAGAAGGCGAGGTCAGTACAGGTGCATCAAAGCTGAGACTGAAAAACGTTTATCTGTGAGGACATCGATCAGTAGACCAAACATTACAAACAGCTAGCAGCAAAGTAGCTTGGTCACGAAAGTCAGAAAAGCAATCAAATTAATCGCTTACCTTTGATGATCTTCGGATGTTTGCACTCACGAGACTCCCAGTACCATCTCAAGTCTATCAGACTGTTAAACAGTCATCACTAACATAGAAAGGCTGCTGCCAACATATAGACTCAAATCACTGTAAAAAAAAAAAAAAGATATACATTAGCAAACATTTGTTAAATCCTGTTCACTTTGTCATTGTGGTGTATTGTGTGTAGATAGATGAAAAACATTAAATGAATCCATTTTATAATAAGAAAGTCACGTGATCAGAATACTTTCCAAATGTGCTGCAGGCATTTTGGCTGAAATGTGAAGGGAAGAGGAGCAGAAGGCTGCAGGATGTGGGTTAGTGGCTTGTCCCATAGTAGGTCACTAGTGTTTTAATCTTCATGTTAAGGGCGTGGTTTGGCCTCTGTGGGTTAGTGGCTTGTTCCATAGTAGGTCAGTAGTGTTTTAATCTTCATGTTAAGGGCATGGTTTGGCCTCTGTGGGTTAGTGGCTTGTTCCATAGTAGGTCAGTAGTGTTTTAATCTTCATGTTAAGGGTGTGGTTTGGCTTCCGTGGGTTAGTGGCTTTAGAAATGTTCTGTGACACTTTCACTCAGTGGAACTTTAGTTCTAGAATCTAACCAAACCAGCCTCTTCATATACAAGCAGAAGTTATTAATTCCAAAGTTTTCACTACTGAATTGACTGACTTCAATTAAAATTGAACCCAATCATGGCTTGATCAAAAGGTGGCTTTGACATATCCCATACAGCATGAATGGAACATGTACTTGATACTGAATGTCAGTGTTGGGATTCAATTACAGTCAATTCAGGAAGTCAAATTCCAATTCTCTTCAATGAGGAACATTTGGAATGGAATTTGGTTTGTTTTGTGAATTGACTGGACTTGATCCCCCAACCTGCTGAACATCACTATGGACCTCATATTGCATCATGGCAGCTTGTGAGCCTTGATAATGTAGTTCATCAGCAGTAGGTACTGCTTGTTAGCCTTGATAATGTAGTTCATTGTCAGTAGGCATAATTAGTCGATTGGACTCCGATGATAATTGTTACTTGCTGATTACTGTGATGAATGAGCCAGTAGAGGACTTGCCTTCACCTATCTGATCAAAGAGGGCCTAGGTCACGTGGCAAACTCATTCCACGGAGGGTGTGTTTTTGCTCCTCCCTTGTACTTGATGAAGGTCGCTAATTAGTAAGGAAGTCCCCTCACCTGGTTGTCGAGGGCTTAACAACTAAAACCAGCAGACACAAGGCCCAACATGGAATGACTTGGATACCCCTGGCCTAGGTGCTAGAGGTTGATTTGGAATTGGTCCCATTGCCAAATCAAGCCCTTAACACCAGGACTTTCCAACCAATCTAATGAAGGAAAACAGCCTATTGTTCTTCAGAAAGGCAGGTGATGAGGACCATACAGAAAGCATATTCAGGGCATCATACAAACTCTTTACCCAGGATATCAAATCAAATTCTATTAGTCACATGCGCCGAATACAACAGGTAGACCTTACAGTGAAATGCGTACTTACGAGCCCCTAACCGACAGTGCAGTTTTAAAAAATATGAATAAGATTCATTAATAACTTCTTGGCGCACCGATCCCTTTAGCGGGATCATTTTCGTCAACATCCGCTGAATTGCAGAGCCAAATTCAAATTAAATTACAAAAAATATTTAATTTTCATGAAATCACAAGTGCAATATACCAAAACACAGATTAGCTTGTTGTTAATTCATCCTGCATGTCAGATTTAGAGAAAAAGCTTTACAGCAAAAGCAAACCAAGCATTTGTGTGAGGACATCGATCAGTAGACCAAACATTACAAACAGCTAGCAGCAAAGTAGATTGGTCACGAAAGTCAGAAAAGCAATCAAATTAATCGCTTACCTTTGATGATCTTCGGACGTTTGCACTCACGAGACTCCCAGTTACACAATAAATGTTCCTTTTGTTCGATAAAGATTATTTTATATCCAAAAACCTCCATTTGGTTGGGGCGTTTTGTTCAGTAATCCACAGGCTCGTGCAGGTCAAGACGTGCAGACGAAAATTCCAAATAGTATCCGTAAAGTTCGGAGAAACATGTCAAACGGTTTTTATAATCAATCCTCAGGTTGTTTTTAACATAAATAATCGATAATATTTCAACCAGACGGTAAACTTTTCAATACAAGAGAGAAAGCAAATGTCTAGCTACCAGTGTCGCATGCATGAACAAATCTAAGGACATCTGGCAGTCCACTGACGCGACGTGATCAATCTCGCTCCTTTTTCAGAATAAAAGCTTGAAACTATGTCTAAAGACTGTTCACACCCTGTGGAATCTGGTTGATATCCCTTTAAATGGCAGGCAATGGAACAGGGAGGTTTCAAAATAAGTGGCACTTCCTGGTTGAATTTTCCTCAGGTTTTCGCCTGCAATATCAGTTATGTTATACTCACAGACAATATTTTGACAGTTTTAGAGTGTTTTCTATCCTAATCTGCCAATTATATGCATATTCTAGCATCTGGGCCTGAGAAATAGTTAGTTTACTTTGGGAACGTTATTTATCCAAACATAAAAATACTGCCCCCTAGCTTCAAGAGGTTTTAAGAGATAAAAGTAACAAGTAATTAAGAAAGAGCAGTAAAAATTAACAATATATACAGGGGGGTGCCGGTACAGAGTCAATGTGTGGGGGCACCGGTTAGTTGAGGTAGTATGTACATGTAGGTAGAGTTAATTAAAGTGACAATGCATAGATGACAACAGAGAGTGGAAGCGGTGTGGAGAGGGGAGGGGCGGCAATGTAATAATCTGGGTAGCCATTTGACTAGATGTTCAGAAGTCTTATTGCTTTGGAGTAGAAGCTGTTTAGAAGCCTTTTGGAACTAGATTTGGCGCTCCGGTACCGCTTGCTGTGTAGTAGCAAAAGAACAGTGGGGAACTGGGGTGGCTGGGGTCTTGACAATTTTCAGGGCCTTCCTCTGACACCACCTGGTGTAGAGGTCCTGGTTGGCAGGAAGCTTGGCCCCAGTGATGTACTGGGCCGTTCACACTACCTTCTGTAGTGCCTTGCGGTCGGAGGCTGAACAGTTGCCATACCAGGCCGTGATGCAACCAGTCAGGATGCTCTCGAAGGAGCAGCTGTAGAATCTTTTGAGGATCTGAGGACCAATGCCAAATCTTTTCAGTCTCCTGAGGGGGAATAGATTTTGTCGTGACCACTACATGACTGTAATGCTGTGCTTGGACCATGTTAGTTTGTTGGTGATGTATACCACATCACCAACAAGGAACTTGAAGGAACCAAGGAACTTGAAGCTCTCAACATGCTCCACTGCAGTCCCGTTGATGAGAATTGGGGCGTGCTCCTGTAGTCCACAATCATCTCGTTTGTCTTGATCACGTTGAGGGAGAGGTTGTTGTCCTGGCACCACACGGCCAGGTCTTTGACCTCCACCCTATAGGCTGTCTCATTGTTGTCGGTGATCAGGCCTACCACTGTTGTCGGCACATTTAATGATGGTGTTGGAGTCTTGCCTGGCCGTACAGTCATGAGTGAACAGGGAGTACAGGAGAGGGCTGAGCACGCACCCCTGAGGGGCCCCTATATTGAGTATCAGCGTGGCGGATGTGTTGTTATCTACCCTTACAACCTGGGGATGGCCAGGTTGTAAGTTCCCCAGCATTAAAGTCCCCGGCTACTATGAGCGCCACCTCCGGGTGAGCGTTTTCTCGTTTGCTTATGGCGGAATACAGCTCATTCAATGCTGTCTTAGTGTCAGCCTCAGTCTGTGGTGGTATGTAAACAGCTACAAAGAATATAGATGAAAACTCTCTCGGTAGGTAATGTGGTCTGCAGCTTATCATGAGAAACTCTACCTCAGATGAGCAATGGCTCAAGACTTCCTTAGATATTGTGCACCAGCTGTTATTTACAAAAATACGTACAGTATATCACAAAAGTGACTACATCTCTCACATTTTTGTAAATATTTGAGTATATCTTTTTATGTGACAACACTGAAGAAATGGCACTTTGCTACAATGTAAAGTAATGAGCGTACAGCTTGTATAACAGTGTAAATTTGCTGTCCCCTCAAAATAATTCAACACACAGCCATTAATTGTCTAAACCGCTGGCAACAAAAGTGAGTACACCCCTAAGTGAAAATGTCCAAATTGGACCCAAAGTGTCAATATTTTGTGTGGCCACCATCCTTTTCCAGAACTGCCTTGACCCTCTTGGGCATGGAGTTCACCAGAGCTTCACAGGTTGCCACTGGAGTCCTCTTCCATTCCTCCACGAAGACATCACGGAGCTTGTGGATGTTAGAGACCTTGCACTCCTCCACCTTCCGTTTGAGGATGCCCCACAGATGAGGTGTGTTTGGGGTCGTTATTATGTTGGAATACTGCCCAGCGGCCCAGTCTCCAAAGGGAGGGGATCATGCTCTGCATGATCTATATGTCACAGTGCATGTTAGCCTTCATGGTTCCCTCAATGAACTGTAGTTCCCCAGTGCCGGCAGCACTCATGCAGCCCCAGACCATGACACTCCCACCACCATGCTTGACTGTAGGCAAGACAAACTTGTCTTTGTACTCCTCACCTGGTTGCCGCCACACACGCTTGACACCATCTGAACCAAATAAGTTTATCTTGGTCTCATCAGACCACAGGACATGGTTCCAGTAATCCATGTCCTTAGTCTGCTTGTCTTCAGCAAACTGTTTGCGGGCTTTCTTGTGCATCATCTTTAGAAGAGGCTTCCTTCTGGGACGACAGCCATGCAGACCAATTTGATGCAGTGTACGGCGTATGGTCTGAGCACTGACAGGCTGACCCCCCACCCCTTCAACCTCTGCAGCAATGCTGGCAGCACTCATACATCTAATTCCCAAAGACAACCTCTGGATATGACGCTGAGTAAGTGCACTCAACTTCTTTGGTCGACCATGGCGAGGCCTGTTCTGAGTAGAACCTGTCCAGTTAAACCGCTGTATGGTCTTGGCCACCGTGTTGCAGCTCAGTTTCAGGGTCTTTGCAATCTTCTTATAGTCCAGGCCACCTTTATGTAGAGCATAAATTATTTTTTTCAGATCCTCAGAGAGTTCTTTGCCATGAGGTGCCATGTTGAACTTCCAGTGACCAGTCAGTATGAGGGAGTGTGAGAGCAATGACACCAAATTTAACACACCTGCTCCCCATTCACACCTGAGACCTTGTAACACTAACGAGTCACATGACACCGGGGAGGGAAAATGGCTAATTGGGCCCAATTTGGACATTTTCACTTAGGGGTGTACTCAGTTTTGTTGCCAGCGGTTTACACATTAATGGCTGTGTGTTGAGTTATTTTGAGGGGACAGCAAATGTACACTGTTATACAAGCTGCACACTCACTACTTTACATTGTAGCAAAGTGTCATTTCAGTGTTGTCACATGAAAAGATATACTCAAATGTTTACAAAAATGTGAGGGGTGTAGTCACTTTTGTGATATACTGTAGACCACCGCCCCTTGTCTTACCAGACGCCGCTGTTCTATCCTGCCGGTACATCGTATAACCAGCCAGCTGTATGTAGATATTGTCGTCGTTCACCACGACTCCGTGACGACTCCGCCACGACTCCGTGAAGCATAAGATGTTACAGTTTTTAATGTCCCGTTGGTAGTTTAATCTTCCCAATAGCTCGTCCATTTTATTGTCCAAAGATTGCATGTTTGCTAGCAGAATTGAAGGGAGAGGGGGGTTATTCGATCACCTCCTACTCCTCAGAAGGCAGTCCGCCCTCCGGCCTCCCTTTCTATGCCTCCTCTTAGCGCAGACCACTGGTGTCGGGGCCTGTTCCCGAGGGAGCCATATATCGTCGTGAAAGAAGAAAAAGGATTCTGCTAGTCCATGGTGAGTAATCGCAGTCCTGATGTCTAGAAGTTATTTTCGGTCTTAAGAGACGGTAGCGACAACATTATGTACAAAAATAGTAAAAACATTCATTACAAACATTAGCTGGTGGTGTTGTAGTTTGCATAGTCTATGTTTTGGCGGTCAGTCTGCCACTATTTTACCCTGTGGTCTGAATAAATGTTCCTTCTCAAGCGAGAGTCAGAACTGCTCAAACTTGAACTCGTCTGACTTTATTTAACTACAAACAGAGGAGGATGTTTGCTCTGGGGTTTCACTGTTTAGAAGACTGAGGGTCAGTTTTCAGAGGAGGGTGTTTGCTGTGGGGTCTTTATGTAGGAGACTGTTGTAGCCTGGACTGGACTGAGTAGTCGGTAACCACACCCACAGCTTTTAAATACGAGCTAGATGGAGGGGACTGGTAGGAGACTGTTGGTGCCTGGACTGGACTGAGTAGTCAGTAACCACACCCACAGCTTTTAAATATGAGCTAGAGGGAGGGGACTGGTAGGAGACTGTTGTAGCCTGGACTGGACTGAGTAGTCAGTAACCACACCCACAGCTTTTAAATACGAGCTAGATGGAGGGGACTGGTAGGAGACTGTTGTAGCCTGGACTGGACTGAGTAGTCAGTAACCACACCCACAGCTTTTAAATATGAGCTAGAGGGAGGGGACTGGTAGGAGACTGTTGGAGCCTGGACTAAGTAGTCAGTAACCACACCCACAGATTTTAAATATGAGCTTGTGAAATAACCCTCTCACACACACACCTGCAACACCAGGGTGGGTCTGGAACAGAGGAATAGGGATTAACTTAACATTGGTCTGTCATATCACATCTTTCCTGTCTGTTGGAAGGTTAGAAGATGGCTGTGAATAAGCATATCAAGAAGTCGCTCTTCCTCTTCATTCTACTGTTTTGGGTGAGTCCTATTAACCTACATTCTTTACTTTAACTATAGTGTTCTCCATTGGTTTGATGTAGGTTTTTAATCGTGTGTGTGTGTGTGTGTGTGTGTGTGTGTGTGTGTGTGTGTGTGTGTGTGTGTGTGTGTGTGTGTGTGTGTGTGTGTGTGTGTGTGGTATAGTGATGTTTGTTTGTTTAGTGATCAACTAGTAGCCTAGTACACATAGTAATCCATTTAAAAGCTATTTACATGTCTGCTATGGAAATTAGATAACATTCAAATGTCTATGGTAACAATGTGTGATCATCATATGACTAACTTTCATTAAGCCATTAACTCTGACTCTGGAAGGTGTTGTCTTTGCGATGATAGTTTAACAAGCCTTCTCAGTTGCAGGGGTCGTATTCGTTAGTGCACTCCATAGCTAAACTTTTTACAACATGAAAAATTGCCATTGTTTGCTGAAATTACACTATACAGTAGCTCTCTTGTCGAAGACTATACCCCAGTGTTTACTTTGGAAACAGCTCTCATTGCATTTAGCTTAAGTGTTGAGTTTTAGAGTTAATCTCAATCAGAATCTTAAAAAAAAAAAAAAATCTTGAACGGAATCTTTCAACTTTTTGAAAGCCAAAATAATTGTCAAATTCATAGTCCAGTCATCGCAGAACGTCTTCAACATAAAAACGTGGGTATACGTTGTAATCTCCCTAAATAATGAGCATTCATTCATATAGCCTTGACATTTAACCCCATGTCTACATGTCCACAGGCCCATACTGTGAGTATGGAATGCTTTCAAACAAATCATTCATCGATGGCTTCTGGAGTCGTTGGGTTGACCAGCTATTTTTTTTTCAATCAAATATTCAATGTATATGTAACCTGTCACTATCAGTTCTGACACCACGGGAGAATCGCTATTTCATTTCCTGGATTCCTCGCATCCTCTCCCCTCTGGATTTAAGAGGAGAGGATCTGAGGAATCAAGTTAGTGCAATTGAGATTCCCCCATGAGAATCTCTATTTAATTTCCTGGATTCCTCGCATCCTCTCCCCTCTGGATTTAAGAGGAGAGTATCTGAGGAATCAAGTTAATGCAATTGAGATTCTCCCATGTGGTCTAGAGTCCACTGTTAACCCAGGAAAGATATCCTCATGTGGGGGCTGGATGATGCTGTATCTCCTCTATTGTGATGGTGGTTCAACTGTAGTTCCTCAGAGTTGCCACCAGATGTAGCTAGTGTGTTGTGAATCACAAAATGAATCCACATTGAAGTTGAGTTGACAACAACAACAAGACCTGTTCATTCAATCCCAGTGACATTGAAACGCACTACTTTCTGAAGTTGATTCTAGATAAAATGCTCATGTCATCTCATTTTGTTTTCCAGATCGGTGGCTGCGTCATTCTTGGTGTCTCCATCTACTTCAAAGTGAGCAAGAATGGAAACATATCCAGTGTGACACTAAATTAATGCCAACACCATCAAAAGTCCTCTTTACACAGTAAAAAATAACACCTTGACACAAATGCATCCAGTCATATACACCTATTCAGCACATATCTACATGTAAAATGACTGAGTAACTGTCTGTCCCCCTCCCTCAGATAATGGATGAGGCAGTGCCGTTTGTAGACCTGCTGATAGCTGTTGGCGTCATCATCATGGTACTGGGCTTCCTGGGCTGCTGTGGAGCCATTAAGGAAAACCGATGCATGCTCATTCTGGTGAGGGGAAACACACACTCCCTTACAATAGCCAAGCCTCACATTTAAAATGTTACATTGTACACTGCCCAGGATAATGCTGTCCCAATAGCCAACCCTCACATTTACATTTAAAATGTTACATTGTACACTGCACAGGATAATGCTGTCCCAATAGCCAACCCTCACATTTACATTTAAAATGTTACATTGTACACTGCACAGGATAATGCTGTCCCAATAGCCAACCCTCACATTTACATTTAAAATGTTACATTGTACACTGCCCAGGATAATGCTGTCCCAATAGCCAACCCTCACATTTAAAATGTTACATTGTACACTGCCCAGGATAATGCTGTCCCAATAGCCAACCCTCACATTTAAAATGTTACATTGTACACTGCCCAGGATAATGCTGTCCCAATAGCCAACCCTCACATTTAAAATGTTACATTGTACACTGCCCAGGATAATGCTGTCCCAATAGCCAACCCTCACATTTAAAATGTTACATTGTACACTGCACAGGATAATGCTGTCCCAATAGCCAACCCTCACATTTAAAATGTTACATTGTACACTGCACAGGATAATGCTGTCCCAATAGCCAAGCGCTGAAGCGGTTCTAGGTTCTAACCAAACCAGTCTCTTCATATGCAGTGCATTCGAAAAGTATTCAGACCTCTTGACTTTTTCCACATTTCATGTTACAGCCTTATTCTAAAATATATCAACTTTTTCCCCCCTCAATCTACACACTACCCCATAATGACATCACACTACCCCATAATGACATCACACTACCCCATAATGACATCACACTACCCCATAATGACATCACACTACCCCATAATGACATCACACTACCCCATAATGACATCACACTACCCCATAATGACATCACACTACCCCATAATGACATCACAATACCCCATAATGACATCACACTACCCCATAATGACATCACAATACCCCATAATGACATCACACTACCCCATAATGACATCACAATACCCCATAATGACATCACACTACCCCATAATGACATCACACTACCCCATAATGACATCACAATACCCCATAATGACATCACAATACCCCATAATGACATCACAATACCCCATAATGACATCACACTACCCCATAATGACATCACAATACCCCATAATGACATCACAATACCCCATAATGACATCACAATACCCCATAATGACATCACAATACCCCATAATGACATCACAATACCCCATAATGACATCACAATACCCCATAATGACATCACACTACCCCATAATGACATCACAATACCCCATAATGACATCACAATACCCCATAATGACATCACACTACCCCATAATGACATCACACTACCCCATAATGACATCACACTACCCCATAATGACATCACAATACCCCATAATGACATCACACTACCCCATAATGACATCACAATACCCCATAATGACATCACACTACCCCATAATGACATCACACTACCCCATAATGACATCACACTACCCCATAATGACATCACAATACCCCATAATGACATCACACTACCCCATAATGACATCACAATACCCCATAATGACATCACAATACCCCATAATGACATCACAATACCCCATAATGACATCACAATACCCCATAATGACATCACAATACCCCATAATGACATCACAATACCCCATAATGACATCACACTACCCCATAATGACCTCACACTACCCCATAATGACATCACAATACCCCATAATGACCAAGCCAGGTTAGACATTTTTGCAATTGTGAAAAATAAATATAAATCAGTTACATAAGTCTTCAGACCCTTTACTCAGTACTTTGTTGAAGCACTTTTGGCAGCGATTACAAACTTGAGTATTCTTGGGAATGATGCAGCAAGCTTGGCAAACCTGTATTTGTGGAGTTTATCCCTTTCTTCTCTGCAGATCCCCGCAATATCTGTTAGGTTGGATGGGGAGTGTTGCAGCTCAGCTATTTTTAGGTCTCTCCAGAGACCACTCAAGGACATTCAGAGACTTGTCCGGAAGCTACTCCTACGTTGTCTTGGCTGTGTGCTTAGGGCTGTTGTCCTGTTGGAGGGTGAACCTTCACCCCAGTCTGAGGTCAGGGGCGCTCTGGAGCAGGTTTTATTCAAGGATCTCTCTGTACTTTGCTCCGTTCATCTTTCCCTCGGTCCTGACTAGTCTCCCAGTCCCTACCGCTGAAAAACATCCCCACAGCATGATGCTGCCACCACCATGCTTCACCGTAAGGATGGTGCCAGATTTCCTCCAGACGTGACTCTTGGCATTCAGGCCAAAGTGGTCAAACTTGGGTTCATCAGACAATAATGTTTCTCATGGTCTGAGAGTCTTTAGGTGCCTGTTAGCAAACTCCAAGCAGGCTGTCATGTGCCTTTTACTGACGAGTGGCTTCCTTCTGGACACTCTACTATAAAGGCCTGGTTGGTGGAGTGCTGCAGAGATTGTTGTCATTCTGGAAGGTCCTTCAACCTCATGGATTGGTTATTGCTCTGACATGGACTGTCAACCGTGGGACCTTATATAGACAGGTGTGTTCCTTTCCAAATCATGTCCAATCAATTGAATTTACCACAGGTTTACCACAAGTTGTAGAAACATCTCAAGGATGATCAATGGAAACAGGATGCACCTGAGCTCATAGCAAAGGGTCTGAATACATATGTAAATAAGATTAGATTTGTTGTTTTTTATAAATGAGCAAAGAATTCTAAACCTGTTTTCTTTTTGCCATTATGGGGTGTTGTATGTAGATGTAACCATGTGGAAAAAGTAACGGCACTGTACCTTCACACAATCATGTATTTAACTTGTTTATACATGTCAGAGATGGTGTCACTTTTGCAAGAGTGACAGTTACAAGTATAAGAAGGCTTTTGGGTGAATATAATGGTTTCCCAGGTCACCTATGGGAATAGACTTCTATGGCATTTTTCACTATTTTTAAACTTGATCAGAATAATCCAGAATCTGTAATCGTATTTTCTGCTATCCAGGATCAGATCCATCTGGCTGTTTTTCAGCCATTTTTTCCCCTCCAGAAAATAATTGGATCAATCTGATCCAGATGGCAACATATCAAGATCACAGAATCCAGATTTTCAGTGCTTTGAACTGGTCCACACCTCACCATCTAATTGACAGCTTGGGGTACTACTTCACTATTACAGGGACACAGAGATGAGTAAACTACATTCACTAAAATAAGTACAATTTAAAATGGAGGCTGCAAATCCCATATAAGGTGCCTTCAGAAAGTATACATTGACGGGAGGGGATGGATCCTTTTTTAAAATGGGATTTCTGTATTTAATTTTCAATAAATGTGCAAATGTGCAAAAATTTGATTTTTTTTTACTTTGCCATTTGTAAGGGTTTTCCTGTGGTGAAGGAGAGGCGGACCAAAACGCAGCGTGGTTATATTGATTAATGTTTAATAAAAACAGATAAACACGAACACTACAAAACAATAAACGTGGAAAACCAAAAACAGTCCTATCTGGTGCAAAACACAGAGACAGGAACAATCACCCACAAACACACAGTGAAACCCAGGCTACCTAAGTATGATTCTCAATCAGAGACAACTAATGACACCTGCCTCTGATTGAGAACCATACTAGGCCGAAACATAGAAATAACCCAAAACATAGAAAAACAAACATAGACCGCCCACCCAACTCACGCCCTGACCATACTAAATAAATACAAAACAAAGGAAATAAAGGTCAGAACGTGACACCATTATGCCGTATTGTGCATAAATGTGTGGGGATCTATTTAATCCATTTTGAATTCAGGCTGTAACACAATATGTGTAAATATTATTTCACTACATTTGAATCCTGATGATTTTTTTTTTTTTAAGTTGATATTGGTTTTCCAAATCCTTTTATGAAGGATCAGAGTATCATTTCAGTTTTGAAAATTCCAATTCTAACATTTTAATCTGATATGTTAAATCCAGGTAACTGTTCCCTGGCCTCAATGGGACTAACTGGACAAATAACATGTGGTGGGCATATCATGTGAGCGTTTGTTTGTTTCAGTTCTTCATCGGGCTGCTCCACATCTTCATCCTCCTGTTCATCGCCGGAATCCTGGGAGCTGTCGGAGAGAAGAACGTAAGGAGGAAACCCTCACTGGTTGAATCAGCGTTGTTTCCACATGTCAATGAAATTATGTTGAACCAACGCCTTTAGTGAGAGGTCTAATGCTTTAATATTTAATCATTTCTGCCCTCCAAATTCAGATTTGTTATATAAAGAGGCCCTTTTCATTTTGTCTGGCTCGCCATTCCATATAAAATGTAATATTGTTTGTTCATATAATTTAAAAAGCAGGTCACTAGGTGTAGGAAAAACTATAAGCAAATAGGTCAACTGTGATATGACTAACGAGTTAATCGGGATGATTTTTCCACAAATAGACAGGTATTTTCCTTTCCATGGTAGCAAGATCTTATCTATTTTTCTAACTTTCTATAAAAATATATACCGAGTATGTCCACATCTCCGTCAGACCATTTAATTGGTAAACTAGACGGTACTGTAAAATGTGAATTTTTTTAGTGATCCAATATGTGATATAGTACACTTATCATAATTTGGTTTTAATCCAGAGAGGACAGCAAAAGTATCTAGATCCTCTATGAGGCCGTGGAGAGATTCTAATTGTGGTTTTAAAAGAAAACATGAATCATCAGCGTACAATGACACCTTACTTTTTAAGCCACGGATTTCTAATCCCTTAATATTATTGTTGGATCTAATCTTAACAGCTAACATTTCGATGGCAATAATAAATAGATATGCCGATAGTGGACAACCTTGTTTTACTCCTCTAGACAGTTCAAACCTTTCTGAGATGTAGCCATTATTTACTATTTTACACCATGGGTTACTATACATAACCTTAACCCATTTTATAAGAGATTCCCCAAAATTGAAATATTCTAGGCATTTATATATATATATATAAACTCCAGTCGTACTTTATCAAAAGCCTTTTCAAAATCAGCTGTGAAAACTAGGCCTGGTGTCCTCGATATTTCATAGTATTCTATTGTTTCCAGTACTTGTCTTGTATTATCTCCAATGTATCGTCCATGTAAAAAACCTGTCTGATTAGGATGAATAATATCTGACAATACTTGTTAATTCTATGCACCAAGCATTTTGCATCACAACACTGAAGTGTAAGAGGCATCTAATGTTTTCAATGGACTGGATCTTTATATATACCATTTGGGTCCTGTTTCAGTAATAATGATATCAGACCTTCTTGTTGCGTGTCTGATAATCTACCATTTATATCGGAGTGGTTAAAACATGCTAATAACGGTCCTCTGAGTATATCAAAGTAAGTTGATATACTCCAGCCCTGGAGTTTCCTTTGTATACTTCCACTGTTATGCCATCCAGCCCTGGAGTTTTCCCAGCCTTAAAGGCTTTAATTGCATCAATAAGTTCCTCTTCTGTAATTTGGCCTTCACATGAGTCTTTCTCTACAGATGTTAATTTTACATTATTATTAGGAAAAAAATCAATACAATTAGTTTCAGTAAATTGTAAATTGCCTCTTCCTGGCTCAATAATTATTGGTTTGTTTAGTTGGGTCCAGATTAATTGTTCTAATTCAATCGGCTACAAATGTTATTGGATAATTTTGTCGACAGGAGGAAAGGCTAACTCCTGACCCCAGCGTTGACCACACTGAGTTGTGCAAAATTGCAAAAGGACGCAAAGGGTACTCAAAGGTAAGCAGAGAATCACTTATTATTAATAAAATACTATTTAGAAGACGGTTTTCAAGGAAGATGGATTTACATGGTATAAAGAAAACAAATCAATGAACGTACATTACACTGCCACTACCGCTATATACTGCATTACCGCTATATTACCACTACTTTACACTACCACTACCCGTACTCTGCCACTACCGCTATATACTGCATTACCGCTATATTACCACTACTTTACAGTACCACTACCCGTACACAGCCACTACTTTACAGTAGCACTACCCGTACACTACCACTACTTTACAGTCCCACTACCCGTACACTGCCACTACTTTACAGTACCACTGCCCATACACAACCACTACTTTACAGTACCACTACCCGTACACAACCTCTACTTTACAGTACCACTACCCGTACACAGCCACTACTTTACAGTACCACTACCCATACACAGCCACTACTTTACAGTACCACTGCCCATACACAACCACTACTTTACAGTACCACTACGTACACTAACACTACATTACACTAACACTACATTACATTACCACTACCATCACACTACATTCCAGTACTGTACATCAAAGTCCTATAAACAGAACCTGTACAGGGAACTGATCTACAGCCACATGAAACCATAGAGGGTTCCAGGATGATACAACCACGAACCGCAAAGCAGCGTCTTCGTACAGTCACCTTGACCTGGTGTTAACTAGTGTTGACTGTTTGCTTTGTCCTCTGCAGCCTTGTGCCAAGTTTATGACTTTCTTCATCACTTTCTTCATCACGTCTCCTTTTAGTATGGCAGTCTTGACGGTAAGAATCCAATCTCTATAACAAAGCCTCTATTAATACACTATATTATGTATGTATAACAACGCCTCTATTAATACATTATATAATGTATAACAAAGCCTCCATTAATACATTATATAATGTATAACAAAGCCTCCATTAATACATTATATTATACATAACAAAGCCTCTATTAATACATTATATTATGCATAACAAAGCCTCTATTAATACATTATATTATGTATAACAAAGCCTCTATTAATACACTATATTATGTATAACAAAGCCTCTATTAATACACTATATTATGTATGTATAACAAAGCCTCTATTAATACATTATATTATGTATGTATAACAAAGCCTCTATTAATACATTATATTATGTATGTATAACAAAGCCTCTATTAATACATTATATTATGTATGTATAACAAAGCCTCTATTAATACATTATATAATGTACTATACCGGTCATATAAATGGAATACATTTGTATTGTTCCAGTCACTGTTCAGTACTGGTCTGTTTCATCTTCACTAACTCTTACTTTATGGCTGTTCTCATTGGCATTAAGATGGATATGTGCAATTCACTCTGTCACTGTTCAGTACTTAGTGACTGTATCCTGGTCTCAGATCTGTTAGCACCTTCTTGGCAACGCCGATGGCTGTTTGTCATTGCCAATTAGCAACCTGTTGGCAAGACTGTACAAATGGATCTGGAACCAGGCTAGACACCACAAACTGATGTGGGACCGGGCTATAGCCTGGTAGTGAATGGGTTGTGACGCACCTGTTTTGTGTTTCAGCTCTTTGGAATGGCCTTCACCATGACCCTGTACTGCCAGATTGGGAAGAGGGACGCCAACACTGCCTAAAGCAGCAACACGTGGTACCACTTGATCTGGGGCTGTGGTCAAGGTGAATTAGAAGTCATCAATTCAGGAAGTCAACTGAAATTACAATACAATAAATGAAGAAGAAAAAAAAACGATCTATTTTCAATGATTTCTCAAACTGAAAAGCAGAAGTTATTTATTCCAAGTTTTTTTACATTAGCAATGTTAAATACAATTCACTTCCTCAATTGACTGGCTTCAATTCAAATGGACCCCGATCATGACTTGATCAAAAGCTGGCTTTGACATATCCCATACAGCATGCTTGCAACATGTATTTGATACTGAACGTTGGGGTTCAAATCTAGTCCATTCAGGAAGTACACTGAAATTCCAGTTCTCTTCAATCAGGAACATTTTGGAATTAGGTTTGCTTTGTGAATGGACTGGAACCCCCAACCTGCTGAACTATGGACCACAATGCATCATGTGTTTCTCCATCATTTTACCTGCATCAAATGATGCTGTGATTTTAGATTTCAGATCTTTTGTTAAAATTATGGCAGTTTCTTCACTTGTGAAGTTGGTTGATCCATATGTCATTGAACATGAATTAGTGTTTTTCTTTAAAGGAGCTCTGTGTCATTGTACTGCTCTACGTCTCTCTCTGAATGGAGGGCTTCGCTGTCCATACACTGAACTGTGTATTATTCATGCTGAAATGTTGAACTTTTTCCCCCCGTTTTATTGCTATCATCTCGTAGATATTAAAGTCTGACGGTAAATATTGATCACGCTGTATATACATTTAACCTGTTGTATATTTGAGTTGTATAATGATTGCAGTACATGTCAGAATGTCTTCTGTTCAAGGCCTGTGACCAATGTCTTTATGGATGTTCCCCTTTTTTGAGGCACATCAGAAATAAAGAAGTAGTAACTCAATTGGTTTCCTCATTTGCATCCCCGCCTCCAGCCCGCCTCTTCAGAGAACAACTTTGACTCATTAAGAAATCCAGTCTTAAAACCTCAGAAGGAGGGCTGAGTTACGTAATAGATCTAGGTTCAGTTACGTAATAGATCAGATTACATGGACGGTGGGGGGAGATCTGATCCTAAATCAGATTACATGGCCGGTGGGGGGAGATCTGATCCTAGATCAGATTACATGGACGGTGGGGGGGAGATCTGATCCTAGATCAGATTACATGGCCGCTGGGGGGAGATCTGATCCTAGATCAGACCTGGGTTGTATTCGTTAGGCACCAAACTGAAGACAGATAACAAACTGGGAGGGACTAACTGAACCTGTCCAATAAGAAACACTTAGGTTTTTATTTTTTATATGTGCATTATATATGTGTACCAATGAACACCAACCTGATGTCTAAGAGGAACTCTGTAAAATCACTGTCAAGACACTTGTCGGTTACAGGAAATGACATAAAACCCAGAGTTCTTCCTTCAATGCACATTCTCTCAGAGACCGAGTCAGAGGTGAGACCAGAGCTGCAACATGTGTTGTTCCTGCTCTATTAGAGGCTGGCTGATTTTCTTCACAATCCTACAAGTGGTAACGCAACACTTAAATATTATGTTACTGTGTTGGATTTATTTTTAATCTATCAATAACGGAAACTATTTTTAATACATCTAAAAAATGGTGTCCAATATTATGAATATATTAATTTTATTATCGTTTTTCTCCCTAAATGTATTTTTCTTCAGATTGGTGGCATGAGTTTCATTGTCACCCCTTGGAAGTATTACAGGAGCAGAGAAAATGTGAGTAACATTTTCTAACCTGTTATTTTCCACTTGTAGTAACTGCATTGGAACAAACTACTACTACTAAAGTGTTGATTTCACTGTGTGTTAATGTTGAAGGACCTAGATGAATATCTGTCTCCAGTCTGATGGGTGTGTGTTAATGTTGAAGGACCTAGATGAATGTCTGTCTCCAGTCTGATGGGTGTGTGTTAATGGTGAAGGACCAGATGAACGTCTGTCTCCAGTCTGATGGGTGTGTGTTAATGTTGAAGGACCTAGATGAACGTCTGTCTCCAGTCTGATGGGTGTGTGTTAATGTTGAAGGACCTAGATGAATGTCTGTCTCCAGTCTGATGGGTGTGTGTTAATGTTGAAGGACCTAGATGAATGTCTGTCTCCAGTCTGATGGGTGTGTGTTAATGTTGAAGGACCTAGATGAACGCCTGTCTCCTGTCAGATGGACTATCTTCACAGCAGGTGTGGTCTCCTTTCTCCTTGGCATCACGGGTCTGCATGGAGCTCGTAAGAAGAACAAGAACTTCCTGATCACGGTACGCTCAGTTCTTAAAGGGGCAATCTGGGATTCAAACATTGCCATCATCCTGATGCTATTTTGTAAACCGCTGAGGGATGGGGCTTGAAAAATGTAACCACTCTCAAACCTGGAAGATGGTTGAACTGAGCTCCTGAGGCTTTATAAGTTATATTCTTCAATAATAAATAGCTACATAGTGTTAATTTAAAAGTCCAAAAACCGATGGCTCAATCCCAGATATCCCCTGTATTAAAGCCAAAATCTCATTGGTATAATCAACAAGTGAAATACTTATTATTTGACCCGTTCAACTAAGACCAAGTCAAGTACATCATGGGGTACAGTGTACTGCCCCAAAATATATAATGTTTATTGTTTTCTTTACTCATGGGGTGATGCAGTATTCAGTTGGATCTTGTCTGCGATGCTTTGGACTGGGGTTTCTGACCTACTACCTTCCACCACAGGTAGGACAGAATTACAGGTTCAAGTCCATAAAAATGTAATTAAACAAATGTTTAAAAACAACGTTGGTATTTAATTAATTCTGTGTCCAATCCCCCCCCCCCCCCCCAGCTTCCAAATATGATCAAAGCCTGGTATGAAGGGTACATCCCGTTGCACACAAATGGAAGAGATGTGGTACCAGGACTGATGCAACTGCAAATCATTGTAAGTTATTATCTAACAGGATGTGTTTTTTTATGATCAGTTAAACTGGTCTAAACTAGATCTTAAGAAACCATCCACACCCATGTCATTAAATGTTTCACTTTAATCAACAACAACAACAACAACAACAACAACAAACAATCAGAAAAACTGATAGGTTGTCCCGAAAGTACTTTTCAAATAATTCTGTTAAATATTGAATTAAATTTGAATTGCCTTGCCGTTCGTTTTGTTTCTTGTTTCACTCTTCTTAAAACTCTGAACAGGGTGAATGCTGTGGATTGTTCCATGGGTATAAAGATTGGGGTTCTCCTGTCCCCTCCTCGTGTACATGCTATCCTCTCCGACAAGGGTCCTGTGTTTTTACTGAGGTCAGACTGGGTCTTACATGTACAGAAATTACACTGGGGCTGTCTGTACATTCACTGTATACTTGTATGGACTGAACACTGAAATTTGTGTATTTTCTCCCTGTATACAGCATGGCTTTGTTTACAAACAAGTGAGTGTTGGTTTTCCTATACGTACAGTAGTCTAGTTAGTCTAATTTAATAGCTAAACATAACATAGAGCTGTTGGTGTTATTATTCCTTGTGTAATTCCTTTGTTGGTATTATTTCAGCCTTGTATGGATCTAATTGTGAAGATTTACATGGACATGAATATTGTGAGGAACACCTGTATTTTCTACGTGGTCGTTACGGTGAGTAGAATAGCACAACCAGTCTGAGGTCCTGAGAGCTCTGGACAAGGTTTTTATCAAGGATCTCTCTGTGCTTCTTTTTTTTTTTGTGGGGGGCGGCTCCCGAGTGGCACAGCAGTCCTATGCACTGCATGAGTGCTAGAGGTGGCACTACAGACCCTGGTTCGATTCCAGGCTGTATCACAACCAGACGTGATTGGTTTCCCCATATAGCGGCGCACATTTGACCCAGCGTCGTCCGGATTAGGGTTTGGCTGGGGTAGGCCGTCATTGAAAATAAGAATTTGTTCTTAACTGACTTGTCTACTTAAAAAAAATACAAAACTTTGCTCCGTTCATCTTTCCCTCAATCCTGACTAGCCTCCCAGTCCCTGCCACCATGTTACAGATCGCATTCACACTTCTCCAGAAGTTGCATTGTATGCATGTACGTTCTCACCATAAAACCAGGATGTTGAATCATTCTAATAAGTTAGGTTTAAATCAAATTCTACAAAAAACAAGCAATCTGTTTGTTTCTTCAACAACAACAAATACATGTAAAATGTAGCCTAATGACATCATAAAATAAGACATGACGTAATGCTGTTGAACCTTTGTTACCTAGGCCTAGGGTAAGGGTTTTTGGATACAAAATAAATTTAAAAATAAATATGAAAATAAACAATTGTTACAAGAAAAATAACTTCTAAATACGAGGTTCACAGGTATTCACCAAGATGTTCAACTGTCGTTTCATGATGGGCATTGACACATGTAGTCCACATCCTGGAGGGGGTTTTACACACGTCGCCTACATCCTGGAGGGGGTTTTACACACGTCGCCTACATCCTGGAGGGGGTTTTACACACGTCACCTACATTATGGAGGGGGTTTTACACACGTCGCCTACATTATGGAGAGGGTTTTACACACGTCACCTACATCCTGGAGGGGGTTTTACACACGTCACCTACATTATGGAGGGGGTTTTACACACGTCACCTACATTATGGAGGGGGTTTTACACACATCCAAAACAGGAGCTGCAGTGCTAAAATAATGTAGGTCTGCCTACAACACATAGATACAAAGGTAATATAATGTAGGTCTGCCTACAACACATAGATACAAAGGTAATATAATGTAGGTCTGCCTACAACACATAGATACAAAGGTAATATAATGTAGGTCTGCCTACAACACATAGATACAAAGGTAATATAATGTAGGTCTGCCTACAACACATAGATACAAAGGTGAAATAATGTAGGTCTGCCTACAACACATAGATACAAAGGTCAAATAATGTAGGTCTGCCTACAACACATAGATACAAAGGTCAAATAATGTAGGTCTGTCTACAACACATAGATACAAAGGGAATATAATGTAGGTCTGTCTACAACACATAGATACAAAGGTAATATAATGTAGGCCTGCCTACAACACATAGATACAAAGGTAATATAATGTAGGTCTGCCTACAACACATAGATACAAAGGTGAAATAATGTAGGTCTGTCTACAACACATAGATACAAAGGTCAAATAATGTAGGTCTGTCTACAACACATAGATACAAAGGTGAAATAATGTAGGTCTGTCTACAACACATAGATACAAAGGTCAAATAATGTAGGTCTGTCTACAACACATAGATACAAAGGTGAAATAATGTAGGTCTGTCTACAACACATAGATACAAAGGTCAAATAATGTAGGTCTGTCTACAACACATAGATACAAAGGTCAAATAATGTAGGTCTGTCTACAACACATAGATACAAAGGGAATATAATGTAGGTCTGCCTACAACACATAGATATATAATGTAGGCCTGCCTACAACACATAGATACAAAGGTAATATAATGTAGGTCTGCCTACAACACATAGATACAAAGGTAATATAATGTAGGTCTGTCTACAACACATAGATACAAAGGTGAAATAATGTAGGTCTGTCTACAACACATAGACACAAAGGTAATATAATGTAGGCCTGCCTACAACACATAGATACAAAGGTAATATAATGTAGGTCTGTCTACAACACATAGACACAAAGGTAATATAATGTAGGCCTGCCTACAACACATAGATACAAAGGTAATATAATGTAGGTCTGTCTACAACACATAGATACAAAGGTGATATAATGTAGGTCTGCCTACAACACATAGATACAAAGGTAATATAATGTAGGTCTGTCTACAACACATAGATACAAAGGTAATATAATGTAGGTCTGCCTACAACACATAGATACAAAGGTAATATAATGTAGGTCTGCCTACAACACATAGATACAAAGGTAATATAATGTAGGTCTGCCTACAACACATAGATACAAAGGTCAAATAATGTAGGTCTGCCTACAACACATAGATACAAAGGTAATATAATGTAGGTCTGCCTACAACACATAGATACAAAGGTAATATAATGTAGGTCTGTCTACAACACATAGACACAAAGGGAATATAATGTAGGTCTGTCTACAACACATAGATACAAAGGTAATATAATGTAGGTCTGCCTACAACACATAGACACAAAGGTGATATAATGTAGGTCTGCCTACAACACATAGATACAAAGGTAATATAATGTAGGTCTGTCTACAACACATAGATACAAAGGTAATATAATGTAGGTCTGTCTACAACACATAGATACAAAGGTGATATAATGTAGGCCTGCCTACAACACATAGATACAAAGGGAATATAATGTAGGTCTGTCTACAACACATAGATACAAAGGGAATATAATGTAGGTCTGTCTACAACACATAGATACAAAGGTCAAATAATGTAGGTCTGTCTACAACACATAGATACAAAGGTGAAATAATGTAGGTCTGTCTACAACACATAGATACAAAGGTAATATAATGTAGGTCTGCCTACAACACATAGATACAAAGGTAATATAATGTAGGTCTGTCTACAACACATAGACACAAAGGTAATATAATGTAGGTCTGCCTACAACACATAGATACAAAGGTAATATAATGTAGGTCTGCCTACAACACATAGATACAAAGGGAATATAATGTAGGTCTGCCTACAACACATAGATACAAAGGTAATATAATGTAGGTCTGTCTACAACACATAGACACAAAGGTAATATAATGTAGGTCTGTCTACAACACATAGATATATAATGTAGGTCTGCCTACAACACATAGATACAAAGGTAATATAATGTAGGTCTGTCTACAACACATAGACACAAAGGTAATATAATGTAGGTCTGTCTACAACACATAGATATATAATGTAGGTCTGCCTACAACACATAGATACAAAGGTGAAATAATGTAGGTCTGCCTACAACACATAGACACAAAGGTAATATAATGTAGGTCTGCCTACAACACATAGATACAAAGGGAATATAATGTAGGTCTGCCTACAACACATAGATACAAAGGGAATATAATGTAGGTCTGCCTACAACACATAGATACAAAGGGAATGTCACTGTTCTGCTCCTATCAACCTTGATATTTTAAGGAAGCTTCGCTGATTAAGATGCCTTTCCAAGCGGTCTCACAAGCCAAACACTTTATTGACGGCCATGACTAGCCTTCTTAATTACATTGGGCAGGGAAAAAAAAGAGAACAGCCTTCATTGAGAGGAAGGGAAGATATGCTTGATTTTTAATAAAATCAGTATTAAACAACACATCTGTTTACAATATACAAGCCATATCTTATAGGTTGAAAATAAAACCCATTTCAATTGTCTCTTACTTGCAGGCCATTGTAATGCTTCTGGCGTTGGTAATGACCCGTAGAATCCAAGAAGCCTCCTCGGCTGAGGTGACCATGGATCTTAGCTATAGAAACGCACCCAACATGGAAATGGCAACTACTCCTCAAGCTCCTCCCATGCTGCCTGCCACACAAGCTCATCCCATGCTGTCTTCAACACAAGCTCCTCTTCATGCCAGCTCTTATTACCAGCCACCTCCTCCGTACCAGTACGATGGGAAACACTAGAGGGACGTGACTGACCTGCGAACCCATGTTGAATTTCCTCATTGGTTACAACTGGACCAGGGTTGGGTTTAAGGCTAGGGTTAAAGTTAGGGTTGGGGTTAAGGTTAGGGTTGAGGTTGGGGTCAGTTTTAACGTTTGCCTTCATTGGACTGCCAATGTGTTGCACCCCAATATGCCTTAGTAAAGGCTGAGCACACAGGTCTTCCTCGGTACCAATTTGTTTGTGGTGTTCTGGAAGTAACGTGGCCGAGGGAAGGGGCCCATTTCATTGTCAAACAATCACCCACGTGAATCACCCGTTTTCCTGTCTGGTAACTCCTCTAACATCAAATAAACTCCTTTTCTAAAGTTGTAAACTCTACTGTTTTATTCAGTTAATAATTTGTTGTCTTTCAGTGATGTGTATGAAGGGTTAATGTTTTCATGTTTCTTGTGGAGGTTGTCAGGGCTGCTTTGTTATTGCCCATCATCCTGTTCAACAGTGTTGTGCCATGTCGTTCCACTTCATGATTGTGTCCCACTTGTTGTTGATTCTTCACAAAAAAATACAGTTTTATATCTTTATGTTTGAAGCCTGAAATGTGGCAAAAGTTCGCAAAGTTCAATGGGGCCGAATACTTTCGCAAGGCACTGTATACGCAGTACGTGCAGATCAGTGCTGTAAAAAAGACAAAACCACAGTACTTTGTTTCAGAGGAATGGAAAGCAGTGCTTGTCGTGAGAAAATAAACCACAAGAGTGTAGATGGGGCAAACAAGGGTCTTCCAACTATTCAAAAAGTCCCTTTGGTTTTACTCTGTTTAAATGTATGACTTTGTTACCGAACTGCAACCTGGCGGAAGTTATTACTATGGTCATAATAAAATGCAGGACTTCATCCTAAATTGTACCCTATACCCTACATAGTGCCCAGTGGGTCCTGGTCAAAAGTAGTGTACTATATAGGGAATAGGGTGTCATTTGGGATGCAGGTGTACTCTTTGTGTAACTTAGCATTTGCATGTTTTCCAATGAAGAAGGAAGTGGTTGGAATGTTGACTGACATCTCGCTCAGGGTGAAGTTTCCCCTAGGTACAGATATAGGATCAGGTCCCCCTCCCCCAATCCTAACCTTAACCATTGGTGAGGAAAATGCTAAACAGACCCAGGATCGGAGTCTCGGGGTAACTTCAACCTACAGCCTGCAATCTCTGTGAGGGACACACTCCAACACTCCAACACTCCAACACTCCAACACTCCGACATCGTTTACAAACAAAGCATTTGTGTTTAGTGAGTCCACCAGATCAGAGGCATTAGAGATAACCAGGGACGTTCTCTGTTTAGTGAGTCCACCAGATCAGAGGCATTAGAGATAACCAGGGACGTTCTCTGTTTAGTGAGTCCACCAGATCAGAGGCATTAGAGATAACCAGGGACGTTCTCTGTTTAGTGAGTCCACCAGATCAGAGGCATTAGAGATAAACAGGGACGTTCTCTGTTTAGTGAGTCCACCAGATCAGAGGCATTAGAGATAACCAGGGACGTTCTCTGTTTAGTGAGTCCACCAGATCAGAGGCATTAGAGATAACCAGGGACGTTCTCTGTTTAGTGAGTCCACCAGATCAGACGCAGTAGTTATGACTAGAGATGTTCTCTGTTTAGTGAGTCCACCAGATCAGAGGTTGTAGAGATAACCAGGGACGTTCTCTGTTTAGTGAGTCCACCAGATCAGAGGCAGTAGAGATAACCAGGGACGTTCTCTTGAATTGGACCATTTCCTGTCCCTCTAAGCATTCAAAATGTAATGAGAACTTTTGGGTGTCAGGGAAAATGTTTGGAGTAAAAAGTACAGCATTTTCTTTAGGAATGTAATGAAGTAAAAGTTATCCAAAATATAAATAGTAAATGTGAAGTACAAAAAACAACTTAAGTAGTACTTTAAAGGTTTTTACTTTAAAAAAAAATATATATATATATATATATATTTCACCTTTATTTAACCAGGTAGGCCAGTTGAGAACAAGTTCTCATTAATAACTGCGACCTGGCTAAGATAAAGCAAAGCAGTGCGACACAAACAACAACAACAACAGAGTTACACATGGAATTTAAACAAGCGTACAGTCAATAACACAATACAAAAAAAAAGAATAAAGTCTATATACAGTGTGTGCAAATGGTTTGAGGAGGTAAGGCAATACATAGGCCATAGTAGCAAGTCATTATAATTTAGCAAATTAACACTGGAGTGATAGATGTGCAGATGATGATGTGTAGGTAGAAATACTGGTGTGCAAAAGAGCAGAAAAGTAAATAAAAACAAATATGGGGAGGAGGTAGGTAGATTGGGTGGACTATTTACAGATGGACTATGTACAGCTGCAGTGGTCAGTTAGCTGCTCAGATAGCTGATGTTTAAAGTTAGTGGGGGAAATATAAGTCTCCAGCTTCAGTGATTTTTGCAATTCGTTCCAGTCATTGGCAGCAGAGAACTGGTAGGAAAGGCGGGCCAAAGGAGGTGTTGACTTTGGGGATGACCAGTGAGATATACCTGCTGGAGCACATGCTGCGGGTGGGTGTTGTTATTGTGAACAGTGAGCTGAGATAAGGCAGAGCTTTACCTAGCATAGACTTATAGATGACCTGGAGCCAGTGGGTCTGGCGACAAATATGTAGCGAGGGCCAGCCGATTAGAGCATACAGGTCGCAGTGGTAGGTGGTATATGGGGCTTTGGTGGCAAAACGGATGGCACTGTGATAGACTGCATCCAGTTTGCTGAGTAGAGTGTTGGAGGCTATTTTGTAAATGACATCGCTGAAGTCGAGGACCGGTAGGATAGTCAGTTTTACTATGGTATGTTTGGCGGCGTGAGTGAAGGAGGCTTTGTTGCGGATTAGAAAGCTGATTCTAGATTACATTTTTGACTTGGGACGTTTAATATGAGTCTGGAAGGAACGTTTTCAGTCTAGCCAGACACCTAGGTATTTGTAGTTGTCCACATATTCTAAGTCAGAACCGTCCAGAATAGTGATGCTAGTCAGGCGGGCGGGTGAGGGCAGTGAACGATTGAAAGCATGCATTTAGTTTTACTAGCATTTAAGAGCAGTTGGAGGCCACGGAAGGAGTGCTTTATGGCATTGAAGCTCGTTTGAAGGTTTGTTAACACAGTGTTCAAAGAAGGGCCAGATGAATACAGAATGGTGTCGTCTGTGTGGAGGTGGATCAGGGAATCACCCGCAGCAAGAGCGACATCGTTGATATATACAGAGAAGAGAGTAGGCCCGAGAATTGAACCCTGTGGTACCCCCATAGAGACTGCCAGAGGACCGGACAACAGGCCCTCCGATTTGACACACTCTGTCTGAGGAGTAGTTGGTGAACCAGGCAATGCAGTCATTTGAGACACCAAGGCTGTTGAGTCTGCCGATAAGAATACGATGATTGACAGAGTCAAACGCCTTGGCCAGGTCGATGAAGACGGCTGCACAGTACAATCTTTTATCGATGACGGTTAGGATATCGGTTAGTACCTTGTGCGTGGCGGAGGTGCACCCGTGACCAGCTCGGAAACCGGATTGCACAGCAGAGAAGGTACGGTGGGATTCAAAATGGCCAGTGATCTGTTTATTAACTTAGCTTTGCAACCAACATGGAAATGGGAACTATTCTTCGAACTCCTCCCATGCTGTCTTCCAAGGAAGTTGCTCCCATGCTGCCTTCAACACAAGCTCCTCCCATGCTGCCTTCAACACAAGCTCCTCCCATGCTGCCTTCAACACAATCTCCTCCCATGCTTCCTTCAACACAAGCTCCTCCCATGCTGCCTTCAACACAAGCTCCTCCCTACGCCAACGTGTATGACCCGCCACCTCCTCCGTACCAAGAGGTTGGGAAAAACTAATGGGACGTGACTGACCAGAGAACTAATGTTGAATTTCCTCATTGGTTTAAAATGAAGGTAGGGTTTGGGGTTAGGTAGTGTCACATGCTTCCCAGTGGAAACAGCTTGCGCATATATAATGACAACATTTTGTGACATTTTTTCTTCTTTTTGGTGTTCGGGAAGGTTTTTTTCCGGCTGTACAAGCACACAAAATGTTTTCTTGAGGCAAGTCGAAGTTCGGTAGCCGAAGTCTACGCCCCTTCATTGGTGATTTGTCAACAGTAGTACTCCTAGTAGGAGTGGATGGGATTCCTCAATTAAGTGTTTGTTGTCATTTACAGAGTGATGGATAGTTTTCATGCACATTTTTTCATTGAGAAATACTGCAACAAACATCTTAGATAGATGTCAAATTGTGTGACTATGACCTCTGCAAAAATGTCAAAATGCATCACAGATTTCTTGGCTATGAGTCAGAAAGTTACAGGCGCACAAATATCATAGCCCCAAGACATGCTAACCTCTCACCATTACACAACACGGTTAGATCTTTTGCAGATCTGATCTGATTGGTCAAAAGACTTGGCTGCCTGTGTAAACGCCCCCAAAGTGCTGCAGTGGCCTTGAGTAATCTTATCCCACCCTTTCACATACTTTCTAACAGGTGTCTGTCTGCAGTTGTGGCGTTGATCCGGAAACATCTAAAACTTCACTTCAATGCTACTGAATTTGGCTACTACGACTGAAATATTTTAGAAAATAATTAAATTGAAAGGTATTTATGTTCTTCTGTTTAATGGCAGTGCCTTGACTTGGACGTCTGATTACAAATGGCATTCCTATCTGAACTCGTCAGCTCATTGTTATTCTGTGCAGAGCAGAGAGAAGGATCCAGATTCTTTACAGAGTGAGGTACTGGACTTGTGTATCCACTGAAAACAAATATTTGCAGCTTATTATTTCAAGTTATTGTGCTGCCTGAGTTATATCAACTTTAAATGTTCAGATATCTTAACCTACACCACATTTATTTTGATTAAAATAGAGTACCAGTCAAAAGTGTGAACACACCTACTCATTCAATGGTTTTTCTTTATTTTTTAAACTATTTTCTACATTGTAGAATAATAGTGAAGTCATCCCAACTATGAAATAACACATATGGAATCCTGTAGTAACCAAAAAAGTGTTAAACAAATCAAAATATATTTTAAACTTGAGATTTTTGGTTCCAACCGCCGTGTCTTAGTGAGATGCAGAGGAGGTGAACGGCCGATCTCTGCATGTGTGGTTCCCACCGTGAAGCATGGAGGAGGAGGTGAACGGCCAATCTCTGCATGTGTGGTTCCCACCGTGAAGCATGGAGGAGGAGGTGAACAGCCAATCTCTGCATGTGTGGTTCCCACCGTGAAGCATGGAGGAGGAGGTGAACAGCCGATCTCCGCATGTGTGGTTCCCACCATGAATCATGGAGAAGGAGGTGTGATGGTGTGGGGATGCTTTGCTGGTGACACTGTTGGTGATTTATTTCGAATTCAAGGCACACTTAACCAGCATGGCTACCACAGCATTATACAGCGATACGCCATCCCATCTGGTTTGCGCTTAGTGGAACTATCATTTGTTTTTCAACAGGAAAATGACCCAACACAGGCTGTGTTAGATGACCTGGCCTCCACAATCACCCGACCTCAACCCAATTGAGATGGTTTGGGATGAGTAGGACCGCAGAGTGAAGGAAAACCAGCCAACAAGTGCTCAGCATATGTGGGAACTCCTTCAAGACTGTTGGAAAAGCATTCCAGGGACGCTGGTTGAGAGAATGCCAAGAGTGTGCAAAGCTGTCTTCAAGGCAAAGTGTGGCTACTTTGAAGAATCTAAAATCTAAAATATATTTTGATTTGTTTAACACTTCTTTGTTGACTACATGATTCCATGTGCTATTTCATAGTTTTTTTATGAATGTACAATGTAGAATAATAGTAAAAATAAACATTGAATGAGTAGGTGTGTCCAAACCTTTGACTGGTACTGTAGTACAGTGTATCTACTCTGTTTTCATGGAATTCACTAGGAAGAGTAACCTACAGATGCTGTTCTCTCCAATCCCACCCAGACAAGTGATGTGCTTCTCTTAGGCCAAATAAAACCCAAGTGTTTTCTACTGGCAAGAAGAAAATAAAACTCCTTATTTTGATCCATTTCTTCTGCCGTAGTTGGTAACCAAGGGCTTTCTGCCAACTAACGTAGTAGTTAAAGAAACAACCTTCCAAACTTGGTCATTTTCCACCCTCCAACAGAAACAAGTTGAAGGATCCCCTTTAAACACAGTAAATCACCCCCAGGGTCTCGTGTTCAGTCCATTATCCGTCCAGTTATAGTTCGAAGCAACTGTTTTGGGATCGAGGACGTGTTTAACGCACTATGGGGAATGGCAGAACGTACACGAGAGGACTGTGTATCACTTTCAATGTCCTGCTTCTGGTACGTACTGGTTTGACCTACCGGGTCTGACCTTCTTTTGTTAATGACTTATTGGGTTAATTAATTATGTTATGGATTCATCATTATAACAGTGTATAAATCATATTAAAAACACCTGTGTAAACATTTAACATCTGAAAAGGGGTCATATTAAAAACAAACTGTTTGTCTAAAATACAATAACAAAATGTAAAACATATTGAAGTATATCTATATTGTGTAAATAGCAGTGTAGCGTGTTTCCAATAATGGCATCTTACATCTTAATACATTTGTAACGTACCGTACCAGAGCTAAAATATCTATACTTGCAGGTATCTGGGGTATTTCTGTTCGTAGTTGGGGTTTCATACAGCTTCCAACACCCTCCTGAGGTAACAACTCTACAAATGTTTCAGAACTCAGAGAGTTTCTTCTTATGCAATAATAACAATAATAACACCATTTACAATTCATTGTAAATGAACAAAGTCGTCAGGTCATTTAACTGACCTTTAAAATGACCTGCTGTGAAATTGACATTGTAAAAACCTACAGGACGTCACCTAAAGTGATGTTGACAGCAACACAGACCCGTATTATTTGTGTGAGTGCAGTTTGACCATCGCAGTACCCTCCATGAGATGTACGTACTAAATGTGTTTGGACCCATGACGGTGCTGTTCTCCATCCTGGGAGGCTACGCTGCCTACAGAGACAAGAGAATACTGCTGATCCTGGTAAGTTGTCTCTAAGGCGCCGTTTACACAGGCAGACCAATTCTGATCTTCTGCTCAATTATAAGCAAGAGATCTGATTTGATTGGTCAAAATACCAATTAGTGGTGAAACGATCAGA
The DNA here is from genome assembly GCF_057628025.1 of Oncorhynchus mykiss. Lineage (NCBI taxonomy): Eukaryota > Metazoa > Chordata > Actinopteri > Salmoniformes > Salmonidae > Oncorhynchus > Oncorhynchus mykiss. Next base: position 77,572,691 of record NC_143036.1, on the reverse strand, counting down.
ATTGGGCTACCTGTGTAAATGCAGCCTAACACGATTGGGATCAATTACATTTCAATTCCTGTCAATTCAGAATGTACAATGACATTCCAATTCCAAGTCTTTTCAATGCTTTTTAACAAGGAAAAGTTTGATTTTGGAATTGGAATTAGATTTTAATTCTGAATTGACTGGAATTGAAATGGAATTGGCAACAACCCTGGTTTATAAGAGCTTAGTCTCATAGGCAACAACCCTGGTTTAAAATAGCTTAGTCTCATAGACAACAACCCTGGTTTATAAGAGCTTAGTCTCATAGGCAACAACCCTGGTTTATAAGAGCTTAGTCTCACAGACAACAACCCTGGTTTATAAGAGCTTAGTCTCATAGACAACAACCCTGGTTTATAAGAGCTTAGTCTCATAGACAACAACCCTGGTTAATAAGAGCTTAGTCTCATAGACAACAACCCTGGTTCATAAGAGCTTAGTCTCATAGACAACAACCCTGGTTTATAAGAGCTTAGTCTCATAGACAACAACCCTGGTTTATAAGAGCTTAGTCTCATAGACAACAACCCTGGTTAATAAGAGCTTAGTCTCATAGACAACAACCCTGGTTTATAAGAGCTTAGTCTCATAGACAACAACCCTGGTTTATAACAGCTTAGTCTCATAGACAACAACCCTGGTTTATAAGAGCTTAGTCTCATAGACAACAACCCTGGTTAATAAGAGCTTAGTCTCATAGACAACAACCCTGGTTCATAAGAGCTTAGTCTCATAGACAACAACCCTGGTTTATAAGAGCTTAGTCTCATAGACAACAACCCTGGTTTATAAGAGCTTAGTCTCATAGACAACAACCCTGGTTAATAAGAGCTTAGTCTCATAGACAACAACCCTGGTTAATAAGAGCTTAGTCTCATAGACAACAACCCTGTTTTTTAACAGCTTAGTCTCATAGGTAACAACCCTGGTTTTTAACAGCTTAGTCTCATAGACAACAACCCTGGTTAATAACAGCTTAGTCTCATAGACAACAACCCTGGTTAATAAGAGCTTAGTCTCATAGACAACAACCCTGTTTTTTTAACAGCTTAGTCTCATAGACAACAACCCTGGTTTTTAACAGCTTAGTCTCATAGACAACAACCCTGGTTAATAACAGCTTAGTCTCATAGACAACAACCCTGGTTTTTAACAGCTTAGTCTCATAGACAACAACCCTGGTTTTTAACAGCTTAGTCTCATAGACAACAACCCTGGTTTACAACAGCTTAGTCTCATAGACAACAACCCTGATTCATAAGAGGTTAGTCTCATAGACAACAACCCTGGTTTATAAGAGCTTAGTCTCATAGACAACAACCCTCGTTAATAAGAGCTTAGTCTCATAGACAACAACCCTGGTTTATAACAGCTTAGTCTCATAGACAACAACCCTGGTTTATAAGAGCTTAGTCTCATAGACAACAACCCTGGTTAATAATAGCTTAGTCTCATAGACAACAACCCTGGTTAATAAGAGCTTAGTCTCATAGACAACAACCCTGGTTCATAAGAGCTTAGTCTCATAGACAACAACCCTGGTTTATAAGAGGTTAGTCTCATTGACAACAACCCTGGTTTTTAACAGCTTAGTCTCATAGACAACAACCCTGGTTTTTAACAGCTTAGTCTCCTAGACAAAAACCCAGTTTTTTAACAGCTAAGTATCACATACAACAACCCTGGTTTATAAGAGCTTAGTCTCATAGACAACAACCCTGGTTCATAACAGCTTAGTCTCATAGACAACAACCTTGGTTTTTAAGAGCTTAGTTTCACAGACAACAACCCTGGTTTATAACAGCTTAGTCTCACAGACAACAACCCTGGTTTTTAGCAGCTTAGTCTCACAGACAACAACCCTGGTTTATAAGCGCTTAGTCTCACAGACAACAACCCTGGTTTATAATAGCTTAGTCTCGCAGACAACAACCCTGGTTTATAACAGCTTAGTCTCACAGACAACAACCCTGGTTTATAATAGCTTAGTCTCACAGACAACAACCCTGGTTTATAACAGCTTAGTCTCATAGACAACAACCCTGGTTTATAACAGCTTAGTCTCACAGATCAGAGTAATATGGTTGATTTGTGTTATTATTCAGATTCATCTGATTGTTTTGATTTGATTTGAAAATTATAATAAATGATTAGGACAGGTTTTTTTTGGTGGGGGGGGGGGGGGGGGTCTGCATGTTGTTAAGCTGTCTCTGTATCTCTCTGTCTATCTGTCTCTATCTCTATATCTCTCTCTATCTCTCTCTCTCTCTCTATATATATATATATATATATATATGTATCTTTCTACAGTATGTTGTCTTCATGACCTGTGAATTCATAGCCATCGTAATCATCGCTGTGCCGATGCTTCGTGCCCAACCAAAGGTATCCACTTCCTCCCCTAAAAATGTCATTGACTTTTTAACAATTAAAAAACGGTTGTTATGTTAATGAACAGTGTGTGATGTTATAATAACGTGTTCTTTATTCATTTAAGATGGAGGAGATTCTGGACAGAAGGTTTCACTCTGTGACTCCTCTTCACGATACTGAACCGCAGGTCCAGAGGGAGCTGAACAAACTCCAGGCATCAGTAATAATCAATCAATCAATCAATCAATCTGGCTTCAGATCTGTATTATCTTCAGCCAACTTATCTAAATATTGTTAACATTGCCAGATCTGGATCGACTTTAACACCGTCATTATTACCATAAAATCAATTTATTGACAACGGTAGACAGAATAGTTGGCAAAAACATACAGAGGTGGACCAGACTAATTGTTTGCTGTTGTACAATATTGTTGTTTGTTGTTGTACAATATTGTCGTTTGTTGTTGTACAATATTGTCGTTTGTTGTTGCACAATCAAACAAATATTGATATTTGAAAATTAGTGATCTTTTTTGGTTTGTTTGTTTGTTTCTGTGGTTTGTCCATTAGGATCAATGCTGTGGACTGCGTGGCCACTCAGACTGGGGTTGTCACATTCCACTCTCCTGCTACTGTCCTCCACTCCCTCCAGACAACTCATTGGACAGTAGTCTATGTGAGACTGTAAATCTAGGCCTACAGAACACTATGGTGAGCTTACCTACAGTACCTTCCTGTTAGGAGATGGACAAGGAGAGCTAAGGCTGTCTTAACAGTGGAGACATTTTAGATGCACAGAGATGACTAATAGCAGCAGCCAACGGATTGAGATAAACAAAATATGAAATGAAGAAACAAGACAGCCTTGGGACCAGCCTTTCGTCATGTAAATGATAAACAGCTGAGGGATGGGTCTGGAGAAATGTAACCCCTCTCCAACTCATAGACAGAGCTATGGATGCAAGGACTGACCATCCACGATATCAACATTATAGGCTGTACAGTGTTTGTCTACAAACATTGGAGTAAAACAAGCTTGTGTTTGGGGTTCTGAATGAACTAAGCTAATGAGAAATTTCTAAGTTATATTCTTGAATAATTTATTTTAATTTGACCTTTGTTTAGCTAGGCAAGTCAGTTAAAAAACTAAATTCTTATTTACAATGACGGCCAAGGAACAGTGGGTTAACTGTCTTGTTCAAGGGCAAAATGACAGATTTATACCTTGTCAGCTTAGGGATTCAATCTAGCAACCTTTCAGTTTCTGGTCCAACGCTCTAACCACTAGGCTACCTGCCTCTAACCACTAGGTTACCTGCCTCTAACCACTAGGCTACCTGCCTCTAACCACTAGGCTACCCTGCCTCTAACCACTAGGCTACCTGCCTCTAACCACTAGGCTACCTGCCTCTAACCACTAGGCTACCCTGCCTCTAACCACTAGGCTACCTGCCTCTAACCACCAGGCTACCTGCCTCTAACCACTAGGCTACCCTGCCTCTAACCACTAGGCTACCTTCCTCTAACCACTAGGCTACCTGCCTCTAACCACTAGGCTACCCTGCCTCTAACCACTAGGCTACCTGCCTCTAACCACTAGGCTCCCTGCCTCTAACCACTAGGCTACCCTGCCTCAAACCACTAGGCTCCCTGCCTCTAACCACTAGGCTACCCTGCCTCTAACCACTAGGCTACCCTGCCTCTAACCACTAGGCTACCTGCCTCTAACCACTAGGCTACCTGCCTCTAACCACTAGGCTACCTGCCTCTAACCACTAGGCTACCTACCTCTAACCACTAGGCTACCCTGCCTCTAACCACTAGGCTACCCTGCCTCTAACCACTAGGCTACCCTGCCTCTAACCACTAGGCTACCCTGCCTCTAACCACTAGGCTACCCTGCCTCTAACCACTAGGCTACCTGCCTCTAACCACTAGGCTCCCTGCCTCTAACCACTAGAATACCCTGCCTCTAACCACTAGGCTACCTGCCTCTAACCACTAGGCTCCCTGCCTCTAACCACTAGGCTACCCTGCCTCTAACCACTAGGCTACCTTCCTCTAACCACTAGGCTACCCTGCCTCTAACCACTAGGCTACCCTGCCTCTAACCACTAGGCTACCCTGCCTCTAACCACTAGGCTACCCTGCCTCTAACCACTAGGCTACCTGCCTCTAACCACTAGGCTACCTGCCTCTAACCACTAGAATACCCTGCCTCTAACCACTAGGCTACCTGCCTCTAACCACTAGGCTCCCTGCCTCTAACCACTAGGCTACCCTGCCTCTAACCACTAGGCTACCTGCCTCTAACCACTAGGCTACCCTGCCTCTAACCACTAGGCTACCTGCCTCTAACCACTAGGCTACCCTGCCTCTAACCACTAGGCTACCTGCCTCTAACCACTAGGCTACCCTGCCTCTAACCACTAGGCTACCTGCCTCTAACCACTAGGCTACCCTGCCTCTAACCACTAGGCTACCTGCCTCTAACCACTAGGCTACCTGCCTCTAACCACTAGGCTACCTGCCTCTAACCACTAGGCTACCTGCCTCTAACCACTAGGCTACCTGCCTCTAACCACTAGGCTACCCTGCCTCTAACCACTAGGCTACCCTGCCTCTAACCACTAGGCTCCCCTGCCTCTAACCACTAGGCTCCCTGCCTCTAACCACTAGGCTACCTGCCTCTAACCACTAGGCTACCTGCCTCTAACCACTAGGCTACCTGCTGCCCTGATGTCAGTGGGTATATATAATACAAGTCCAGAACTGGATGTAGCAACTAAGGATAGAAGCTTTAAACAGACTCGAAAGAGTCTACAGAGGCTTGTGGTGACCCATAAAGGAGTTAGATCCTGTTTCTCTGTCTCTGTGTTTTTCTGAAGCTAAACTGTCAGCACAATAACACACACGGACAAACTACAACTTCAGTGTCCCAGGAGCGCTGGGTGTACAGCAAGGTAAAGCAGTCGTATTTAAACCTTGTTAATTTTTTTATTTTGATGCCACAATCTTCGGGGGAAAGCTAGCTAGCATTGGGCTAAACTGACTCCAAAGTTACAAGATAAATCACTAAAAAAATTAAGGGATCTGTTACCACAGAGATACTATTCAATTATTTAATATGTAATTGTAATATATAATGAATTCTACTATCTAATTATATGGCTGTTACAATGCCATCTCTGTCTGTTCCAGCCTTGTGGTCCCATCCTGAAGAGACACATGAACTTCCTGATTCAGATCATGATCGGATTCATCTCTACATTTGCCACCATTATGGTATGACCACTGACTTGTATTGTTTTCATGTTTAATTAATGTTGATTCATGTTTTAGTGTGAAGCAACTGTTATTGTTTTAATGTTGATTCATGTTTTATTGTGAAGCTACTGTTATTGTTTTAATGTTTAATAATGTTGATTCATGTTTTATTGTGAAGCTACTGTTATTGTTTTAATGTTTAATGTTGATTCATGTTTTATTGTGAAGCTACTGTTATTGTTTTAATGTTTAATGTTGATTCATGTTTTATTGTGAAGCTACTGTTATTGTTTTAATGCTTAATGTTGATTCATGTTTATTGTGAAGCTGCTGTTATTGTTTTAATGTTTAATGTTGATTCATGTTTTATTGTGACGCTACTGTTATTGTTTTAATGTTTAATGTTTATTCATGTTTTATTGTGAAGCTACTATTACCGCCCCAGGTGTTATGTCTTTAGATGCAAGACAAGTGTAGCATTTAGCACAACTATGGTTCAATACCACAATGTGGACTCGTTGTTGTGGATATGAGTGGATAAAAAGCACATTATTCTGTGCACATTTCTATATATTATATCATGTTTTGTTATTGTTTTGTTTTTTTACTGTTAAAACAAAGGTAAAATCAAAATAACGTGAAAGTGTATAACATTTACAACGTGTTATACATTGTAAATAAACTGGAACATTGAAACTTGATCTGTTCCACTGTATTCCAGATTGCTGCCATAGTGATGTCTCTGGTAGTGCTGGCCCTCCAGATACGGTCCACAGAGCCACCGCTCAACGACAGCCTCGACAGAGTCAAGTACCAACTCAGTCCTCTAGCTGTCACCTGACCTCAGCGTCAACACCACAGATAACCCTGCTCTGCACGAGGACGAGAACTTGATTCATATATACCAAACTGTTATCCTCCTGCTGGTATTTTGTTTGGAACACTAGCTATAGTGAAAATCAACACACGGCTAAATTCCAGTGCCTGAAACTTTCCAGTGCCTGAACTCAAATGAAAAACAAACACATGGCTAAATTCCAGTGCCTGAAACGTTCCAGTGCCTGAACTCAAATGGAAAAAAAAAACACATGGTGTGGCTCTCATCCCACCTCTTCCCTGCTGTACAGTTTGGTTAAAGTCTGGGTTTCGTTTGATTTCCTGTACATGATAAATGCCAATTGTTCCCCTCAGATCTAACTATTGTACCTTGTTTTTAAAGTGCATAAAAAAAAATCTGAAACTGCATGTTAATAATGAGTGTATATAAGTGTGGTATGACAATGGTAAATGAACAAGCCATTATGAATATCTGTTCAACATGCTGAAAGGTTTGTCATCCTCACAACAACAAGCATCATGTCAGTAAACAACCAGCTCAGAGTTAATAAAATGATATGATTTAAATCATTACTGCTCGTTGTAATTGTGTCAGAATAATTTCCAGAGATGTGCTATGTTGCTATGGCCAAGTAAGTGGAAACTGGCAGTTATGATTGAACAATGTGATTGGATGAACATAACCTCAAAGAGAGTCCATATAAGAAGATACACAGGGGAATGGAAACACTTTAGGAAGGAAGCAAAGAGATATATTCAATCCACTAGTACAATTTTTTTTTGCATTTAACATAAAAACGTATTTATATTTAGTATTTTGATCTTCGACAAGGTTTATTTGCGCCATTTTACATTGCCATAGAAACGACTGACGCCAATGCGTCACTGGCAGGAACCAGCAGATTGTCTGATTGAGATTTTGCGCGGAGAGTGAATCGAAGAGAGGTACCGTTAACCGGTCATGACTGTTGTTGACGAGGCTAGCGTTAGACACTGGACAACTTTGTTACAACTCTAGATGAAGGTAATAAGTTAATTGCGTCTGAAGTGTTTTGTGTAACACCCCTCAGCAAATAACGTTAGCAAAGCAACTCAACTGCAACTAAAATTGCAACACAGTTTATACGTGTACCCATATTCGGTAAAGTGAGTTACTGTAACGTTGCGTAGCTTCCACCTCAAATAGTCAAGCACTGAAATACATTTGGTTGCAGATTTGTTTTTGTAGTGTTTTGTTAGATCCACCTCATTTAGCTAGACTGAAATTGACATAACTAATGTTTGCCGAAAAATAAATGTCCCTGTATTGTGTAGTGTGTGTGTGTGTGTGTGTGTTTGTTGACAAGGCATACAAGACAGGTAGCTTGTTAAATGCCAACTGATTTATTTGGATTCAATTGTATTAACAAAACATTTGTTTGTTTTCAGAATGACATCTTCATCCTGAATTGTTTTTCCACAGATTTTTTTTTTTTACCTGTTTTAATGGATGTGTCACCTTGTCCTACTGTTATAATGGATGTGTTACCTTGTCCTACTGTTATAATGGATGTGTTACCTTGTCCCAGTCCTACTGTTATAATGGATGTGTTACCTTGTCCTACTGTTATAATGGATGTGTTACCTTGTCCCGGTCCTACTGTTATAATGGATGTGTTACCTTGTCCTTCTGTTATAATGGATGTGTTACCTTGTCCTACTGTTATAATGGATGTGTTACCTTGTCCTACTGTTATAATGGATGTGTTACCTTGTCCTACTGTTTTAATGGATGTTACCTTGTCCTACTATTTTAATGGATGTGTTACCTTGTCCTACTGTTATAATGGATGTGTTACCTTGTCCCAGTCCTACTGTTATAATGGATGTGTTACCTTGTCCCAGTCCTACTGTTATAATGGATGTGTTACCTTGTCCCAGTCCTACTGTTTTAATGGATGTGTTACCTTGTCCTACTGTTATAATGGATGTGTTACCTTGTCCTACTGTTATAATGGATGTGTTACCTTGTCCTACTGTTATAATGGATGTGTTACCTTGTCTTACTGTTATAATGGATGTGTTACCTTGTCCTACTGTTATAATGGATGTGTTACCTTGTCCCAGTCCTACTGTTTTAATGGATGTGTTACCTTGTCCCAGTCCTACTGTTATAATGGATGTGTTTCTTGTCCCAGTCCTACTGTTATAATGGATGTGTTACCTTGTCCCAGTCCTACTGTTTTAATGGATGTGTTACCTTGTCCCAGTCCTACTGTTATAATGGATGTGTTACCTTGTCCTACTGTTTTAATGGAGGTGTTACCTTGTCCCAGTCCTACTGTTATAATGGATGTGTTACCTTGTCCTACTGTTTTAATGGATGTGTTACCTTGTCCTACTGTTTTAATGGATGTGTTACCTTGTCCCAGTCCTACTGTTATAATGGATGTGTTACCTTGTCCTACTGTTTTAATGGATGTGTTACCTTGTCCTACTGTTTTAATGGATGTGTTACCTTGTCCCAGTCCTACTGTTATAATGGATGTGTTACCTTGTCCTACTGTTTTAATGGAGGTGTTACCTTGTCCCAGTCCTACTGTTATAATGGATGTGTTACCTTGTCCTACTGTTTTAATGGAGGTGTTACCTTGTCCCAGTCCTACTGTTATAATGGATGTGTTACCTTGTCCTACTGTTTTAATGGAGGTGTTACCTTGTCCCAGTCCTACTGTTATAATGGATGTGTTACCTTGTCCTACTGTTTTAATGGGTGTGCTACCTACTGCTGTGCTGTGCTGGATACTGTGTATTCACTAACTGTCTGAGTGATGGGATTTTTATATAGCATCTGTAACATATGTTGGTGTGTGTATTTAATCTGCATCTTAACTTCTTAAAGTGGCAATCGGCAGTAGAAACAACAACACAGTGTCTCCCTGCTCCTCTTTCGGTAAAAAGCTGAGGGATTGGGGCTGGAGAAATGTAACCAATCTCAAATTCATAGACAAGAGTTATAGATGCAAGGACTGACCATCCATGATATCAACATTGTTATCCTGTTTCTATGATCTGTTTCCACTACCATATAACCCGGTTAGCTTTGGATAAAGGTGTCTGCTAAATGGTATATTATTAAAGTCTACGTTGACTCTGCCAACCAGTTGCCGAGTGTAGTTACCATTCCTTTCCAATAATGGCAGCCAACGCTTGTTGAAGTCAATACTCTAACGACAGGGACACCGGGATAGTGCGCACTGAAAGTGGTATTATCTTCAAAGCAAGTTCATCTGGTTACGTTTGAACCTGTTGTTATAGTGGACAAGCTAACCAATACAATGTTTTACATAAGGCGCGGACATTAGGTCTATGTCTTGGGCTCGAGTTACGAAATTAATTGTATACAGTGCCTTTTCGTCTGTGTATGCGCGCGTTCTGGAAGAAACAGCACACGCGGGGATGAGCCGCCGTGCAGCTCGTCCAATTCTCCCTTTTGCAGGCAGATAGGGAGAACTGGCGATAAACTTTGCTCGTCAAAAACAAAATCATAAGAAAAGTTAGTCTGATACCGAAACTAAATCACAATGTATTTATAAGGAGCACGCCCCATCATTGGTTAGAATGGGATTTCATGAATCATGATGCTGTCTGCGATTCAAACTCCTGTCGTCTAATCTAATGGTAAATGTGTTACCAACGTGCCAAACAGCGCTGATAATAAACAGCGTTATAGGATACTTATATAGTGTAACGACCCTGGGTTTATAAACGCGGATATCGACCCTGCCGTTCGAGCATGCTTTTGGGGCACTGTCGATAGCGCGCTGGACTTCGGGCTAGAAGGTCGAGGGTTCGAGACCTGCTCCCTGCCTGTTTCATTACAATATATTGAACACCTACCCACTACTGATATTAACTTTAAACAATTTATAATCAAGCAACATTTCACCAATTATTTAGCTGGCATATCGGCTGCTGACTGGTCGAGTAACCGCTTCGGCCAGGAAGTCCTTCATAAAGATTATTGACACGTCCAATAAATACATCACCAGACAGACTGACAGGAACCGTTGACTGGATGTACAGCAATACAGCCACTATCCGCTGGGATTTTGTGCTGAATCGCGACAATCTCTCTACAACACACACACTCATACTCTAGCCATTACCTGGCAGCATCCCCACTCACACCAGTTTGTGTTTGCCTAGGCGGACCCTCTAGCTGAGGTGTTTCAGACGGCATGTCTGTGTTGTTACTGCTAAGATAACAAACTCTGATCTGGGGCAACGCTCGGCTCAAACATGAACGGTTTCAGTTGGTTTATTGGCTCCCTAACTAACAATTATTTCTGTCTCTGGAATAAACTCATTCTCAGATTTGGAGCTACTCTGTAAATTCAGCCATTTTGGGGAGTTCCACAATGCTCTCCCCTGCCACTGACGCAACAATGCCAATACGGCGATTTACAGTTCCGGTTATCAGGCGTTCTAAATCCTAGTGTTTCCGTCCCCCTTTATATGAGAGCTGGTTCCCTTAGAAACGCCTGATCATTTTAGATTAGCATGTCATGGCTGCCAAGCTAGCTGCGGAGAACCATTCAGTGCAGTACAGCACTTCCTTTGACATAAAGTTATTTATCACAAATATGGATATGTGTCAGTTTGTCACTTTCATGGTCATGTAGTGAAGATCTATTCAGCTACTGAATAAACTGTCTTGAAGATAGCTAAATGTTTTTACGATTTAGATTTAGAGAAAACGTACCAACAAGGGACGACGAGTTTGTCACTTTCCCCATCGACAACCATCTTGACCAAATCCGGTCCTGCTCTGCTAAACATCATGTAAACGACCGTGACAGGACGTTCCTGTCAGAAACCCTGCCTGTTTTAACGTAATTTACCGTAGATACGCAGTTGAAAGACCGCCCTCCCCACAAGCAGTGGTATAATTAAAGCAGTGCGTGCCGTTGAAACAGTCTGACTTGAGAATAAGGGTCTAGATAAGCAAGCAAGTAGATACTCTGTGTGCCCAACATCATTTTTAACAGCTTGTTTTGCTCTTTGATTCTGTTCACAATGGCACAGGTCAACAGATGTCTGAAACAGCTGTTCTTTGGATTCAACATGTTGTTAGGGGTAAGCAATATTAAGATGAGATAACCTCGTCCATTTTATTGTTCATTAAGTGTACCTGTTGTTGGTTTATTCATAGATTTTTCTGCCTGTGTGTCTTTTAACCTCTTTGTTTTTTTTAATTTATTTTTAGTTATTATAAAGTAGTTCTGTTGTTTGAATACTTTCATTGTGTATGTTTCTAACTTTTCTTGATGTATTAATATATTGCATTGTAAATTGTGACCCGGTTTTCATGGTGTTTCAGATTGCAGGGTGTGTCCTATTGGTTTTGGGAATGACATGGTTTTCATGGTGTTTTAGATTGCAGGGTGTGTCCTATTGGTTTTGGGAATGACATGGTTTTCATGGTGTTTCAGATTGCAGGGTGTGTGTCCTATTGGTTTTGGGAATGACATGGTTTTCATGGTGTTTCAGATTGCAGGGTGTGTCCTATTGGTTTTGGGAATGACATGGTTTTCATGGTGTTTCAGATTGCAGGGTGTGTCCTATTGGTTTTGGGAATGACATGGTTTTCATGGTGTTTCAGATTGCAGGGTGTGTCCTATTGGTTTTGGGAATGACATGGTTTTCATGGTGTTTTAGATTGCAGGGTGTGTCCTATTGGTTTTGGGAATGACATGGTTTTCATGGTGTTTCAGATTGCAGGGTGTGTCCTATTGGTTTTGGGAATGACATGGTTTTCATGGTGTTTTAGATTGCAGGGTGTGTCCTATTGGTTTTGGGAATGACATGGTTTTCATGGTGTTTTAGATTGCAGGGTGTGTGTCCTATTGGTTTTGGGAATGACATGGTTTTCATGGTGTTTCAGATTGCAGGGTGTGTCCTATTGGTTTTGGGAATGATCGCAGCACCACATAATACAGAGGTGAAATTATCCAACTAATTAACAACACAAACAACAACTGTACAATTTAAGTCTCACTCTCCCCCCCCCCCCAATGACAATGCTTGTGATCCTGTTTTCCAGCATGACCAAGGAGAGTCGATTGGCTTGACATGGATTATATCGACTGCAGTTGTTTCTGTGCTGCTCTCTTTACTTGGAGCATATGGTGCATACCAAGAGAACATTGTGATACTGAGATTGGTGAATACTTGGATCTCATTGACTCAATACAAAACCGTTTTAAAACATCACATTATTAGCCTTTATTGACCATAGTGTTTATACAATACAAAATAAAACTTTTCCTGCAAGAGACAATGATATGGTTGCATGGTAACAATTTTTTAATTCAATGTGGCAAAAAAATATAAATATATATATAATAACATTTTAAAGAAATGTATTAAACAAAACTGTGTGATTGTGTATGATTTACTAATTGTTTGTTTTTGCCCGAAAATTTGTATTTTGTTTTCAGTTCCTTGGAATAATAGGCTTTGGATCAATCCTTTTTCTTATTTTGGGATTTAAAGTGGCTCGTTCAATGCCTGAGGTAAACTTTTCTTTAGATATTTAAAAGTCTATTGCATTATTATTATTTTTTTTTTAAATGCATTGATTTTATGCCGATATATCACCAACACTGTTTATCTTAAACTAAGTTGTTATACAGAAGGGTTTTAAAGTTCTCTAGACACAAGCTATTGCTATTATTTATTATTCTTTCACAGTTTATATTTTGTACATTTACTTTGTGGCTTGATTAACACTTTTTAAATTAAATATAAAAGCATCTTAAATTGATGAATCCTCTCAAAATGTGTATTTTTTTTCCCCCCTTGTTATTTAAGGCCATGCAACTGATTCAAGAAAACCTCCCTGCAATTACATCAGAAATGATGTCTGATGCAGAGCAGCGACAAACTATCATGGCTCTACAAGTACAAGTACTGTGGAAGTCTACATATCGTCCACAATTATTCATATTCATAAATAGGTTGCAAAATGTCCTAAATTCCCAAGTTTTCCATAAATCCTGGATGCAGGATTCTGGATTCCATGTGTAACGGATGTGAAACGGCTAGCTTATTTAGCGGTGGTGCGCGCTAAATAGCGTTTCAATCGGTGACGTCACCTGCTCTGAGACTTTGAAGTAGTGGTTCACCGCGGCTCTGCAAGGGCCGTGGCTTTTGTGGAGCGATGGGTAACGATGCTTCGTGGGTGACTGTTGTCTGTGTGCAGAGGGTCCCTGGTTCGCACCTGGGTAGGGGCGAGGGGACGGATTAAAGTTATACTGTTACATTCCCTTGGTAATCTGGGAATCTTCCAGACAGGATTTCTGGAAAACCTGTGAATTTTTTAAAAATTACCAGAATTTTGCAACCTAATTCATAAAGAGGTCTTAATCTGTCATGATCAAATTGTAAGACTAGCAATGTAAATTTCTCACTGTTTCTAACCTTGTGTTCACTGTTTCTAACCTTGTGTTCACTGTTTCTAACCTTGTGTTCACTGTCTCTAACCTTGTGTTAATCTTGTGTTCACTGTTTCTAACCTTGTGTTCATCTTGTGTTCACTGTTTCTAACCTTGTGTTCACTGTTTCTAATCTTGTGTTCACTGTTTCTAACCTCGTGTTCATCTTGTGTTCACTGTTTCTAACCTTGTGTTCACTGTCTCTAACCTTGTGTTCATCTTGTGTTCACTGTTTCTAACCTTGTGTTCATCTTGTGTTCACTGTTTCTAACCTTGTGTTCACTGTTTCTAACCTTGTGTTCATCTTGTGTTCACTGTTTCTCACCTCGTGTTCACTGACAACTGTGTTTGCTGTTGCAGGGTAAGTGTTGTGGAATAATGAGTTACAGAGACTGGGATAGCAATATTCCAGAGACCTGTCAATGTTCTAGTTTCAAGTCAGACCCGTCCCAATGTATGGAGGTTCAAATGACTAAAGATGGCGGCAACTGGGTAAGTAAAAAAACATACGTCAGCTGTTTTAAATGGTGCTAGGAGATTTCAATCCTAACTGTGATTTGAGCAGGAATAACTCCCGGCAACCAACTAATTCAATTACGAGGAATGCTACATATAATAAAAACAATTTACAGGACAAGTCAAAAGTTTGGACACACCTACTAATTCAAGAGTTTTTCTTTATTTTTACTATTTTCTACATTGTGAAGACATACAAACTATGAAATAACACATATGGAATCATGTAGTAACCAAAAAAAGTGTTCAATAAATCTAAATAGATTTTAGATTCTTCAAAGCAGCCACCCTTTGCCTTGATGACAGCTTTACACACTCTTGGCATTCTCTCAACCAGCTTCACTTGGAATGCTTTTCCAAAAGTCTTGAAGGAGTTCCCACATATGCTGAGCACTTGTTGGCTGGTTGTCCTTCACTCTGCTGTCCAACTGTCAAAGGAATTTAACAATTCCTATATGTGTTCATTAACCAATTCAATTAAAATCATTCTGTCTGTTTCTAAGAATTTGTAAGATCCTTATTTGCATGAAATAGACAGAGACCAGTCTATCAAAATTAGCCAATAGTATTTATTCTCGGAGCGCGCTGCTCATAGAACCCTGTACAACAGTTTATATATCAAATATGACGTCATAGGTTATAAAATGAATCTCCTCCTCCGGACCAGGAAAAAGCAGGTTCAAAAGTTCATTCCAACTTTCTAGCGCACACACATGACACACACTATATCTGGATTAACTCCTGAAGTCTCACCATAGTTTATCACTACTTAGCAGACAGTTCCAGATACGGAAAACCTGGAGAGGCTCTCGTTGTCTTATTTGATCGCCACAGAGTTATAGTTGAGTCGGTTCAAGCATAGGTTAATGATCTTCTTTGCTTACTTTAGACATACACAATACATCCTTCCACAATGGTTATCATTTCCATTGACCCCTTATCCATGCTACATAACCTCTTTCTTAGGACCTACCATTATTCATCAGATATTGTAAAACAGGGTAGAGTTTAATTAGTTATAGTTCTATTTAAATGTAGATATTGTTTAGTCATTCTTCATAAAATTCCTAACACAAACTCATCCCAAACCATCTCAATTGGGTTGAGGTCGGGTGATAGTGGAGGTCAGGTCATCTGATGCCGCACTCTATCACTCTCCTTCTTGGTTAAATATCCCTTAGACAGCCTGGAGGTGTTTTGGGTCATTGTCCTGTTGAATAACAAGCGGAAACCAGATGGGATGGCGTATCGCTGCAGAATGTTGTGGTAGCCGTGCTGGTGAAGTGTGCTATGAGTTCTAAATAAATCACCAACAGTATCACCAGCAAAGCACCCCCAAACCATCACACCACCTCCTCCATGCTTCACGGTGGGAACTACACATGCAGATATAATCCATTCACCTACTCTGCGTCTCACAGACACAGCAGTTGGAACCAAAAAACTCATCAGACCAAAGGACAGATTTCCACCAGTCTAATGTCCATTGCTCGTGTTTCTTGGCCCAAACAAATCTCTTCTTATTATTGGTGTCCTTTAGTAGTGGTTTCTTTGCAGCAATTCGACCATGAAGACCTGATTCACACAGTCTCCTCTGAACAGTTGATATGTGTCTGTTACTAGAACATTGTGAAGCATTTATTTGGGCTGCAGTTTCTGAAGCTGGTAACTCTACTGAACTTATCCTCTGCAGCAGAGGTAACTCTGGGTCTTCTTTTCCTGTGGCGGTCCTCATGAGAGCCAGTTTCATCATAGCTCTTGATGGTTTTTGCGTCTGCACATGAAGAAATGTCTTGACATTTTCCGGGTTGACTGACCTTCATGTCTTAAACTATTGATGGGCTGTCGTTTCTCTTTGCTTATTTGAGCTGTTC
Organism: Oncorhynchus mykiss; assembly: GCF_057628025.1. Taxonomy (NCBI): domain Eukaryota; kingdom Metazoa; phylum Chordata; class Actinopteri; order Salmoniformes; family Salmonidae; genus Oncorhynchus; species Oncorhynchus mykiss. The sequence continues at coordinate 77,556,318 of NC_143036.1, read as the reverse complement.
TTAAACATAATATGGACTTGGTCTTTTACCAAATAGGGCTATCTTCTCTATACCACCACTACCTAGTCACAACACGACTGATTGGCTCAAAAGCATTAAGAAGGAAAGAAATTCCACAAATGATCTTTTATCAAGGCACACCTGTTAATTGAAATGTATTCCAGGTGACTACCTCATGAAGCTGGTTAAGAGAATGCCAAGAGTGTGCAAAGCTGTCATCAAGGCAAAGGGTGTCTACTTTAAAGAATCTCTCAAATATATTTGGATTTGTTTAACACTTTTTTTGGTTACTACATGATTCCATATGTGTTATTTCATAGTTGTGATGTCTTCACTATTATTCTACAATGTAGAAAATAGTCCAAATAAAGAGAACCCCTTGAATGAGGTGGTGTGTCCACACTATTGAGTGGTACTGTAGGTCAAAGACATTTGAATCCCATAATGTTATTTTGAAACTTTTTTTTCTTGCGTTCATTGTTACTTCAGGGAAGATCTGACAAATCTGAAATGATGTGGATCTACAGAGAGGTAATGCTTCTTATTGTCAGCCAAAACAACACTATGCAACGCATTCGGAAGTATTCAGAACCTCTCCCTTTTCCACACTATGTTTACATTAAAGCCTTATTTTAAAATGGTTTTATTTTTTTTTTTACAACAATTTACTCGTTAATCTACACACAATACCCCATAATGACAAAGTGAAAACAGGTTTGTAGAAATTTTGGCAAATGTATTAAAAATAAAACCAACAAAAATACCTTATTTATATAAGCATTCAGATCCTTCGCAATGAGACTCGATATTGAGCTCAGGTGCATCCTGTTTCCATTTTTTTTATTTGACTCTACTGAACCCTACTCTATTGTACTGTACCCTACTATACTGTACCCTACTCTACCCTACTCTACTGTACCCTACTCTACTGTACCCTACTCTACTGTACCCTACTATACTGTACCCTACTCTACCCTACTCTACTGTACCCTACTCTACTGTACCCTACTATACTGTACCCTACTCTACTGTACCCTACTCTACTGTACCCTACTATACTGTACCCTACTCTACCCTACTCTACTGTACCCTACTCTACTGTACCCTACTATACTGTACCCTACTCTACTGTACCCTACTCTACTGTACCCTACTATACTGTACCCTACTCTACTGTACCCTACTCTATTGTACCCTACTCTATTGTACCCTACTCTACTGTACCCTACTCTACTGTACTGTACCCTACTCTATTGTACCCTACTCTATTGTACCCTACTCTATTGTACTGTACCCTACTCTACTGTACCCTACTCTACTGTACCCTACTCTATTGTACTGTACCCTACTATACTGTACCCTACTCTACTGTACCCTACTCTATTGTACCCTACTCTATTGTACCCTACTCTACTGTACCCTACTCTACTGTACTGTACCCTACTCTATTGTACCCTACTCTATTGTACCCTACTCTACTGTACCCTACTCTACTGTACTGTACCCTACTCTATTGTACCCTACTCTATTGTACCCTACTCTACTGTACCCTACTCTACTGAACCCTACTCTACCCTACTCTACTGTACCCTACTCTACTGTACCCTACTCTACTGTACTGTACCCTACTCTACCCTACTCTACTGTACCCTACTCTACTGTACTATACTCTACTCTACTGTACTCTTCTGCACTCTACTGTACTCTACTGTACTCTACTCTACTGTACTCTACTATACTCTACTCTACTGTACCCTACTGTACTGTACTCTACTGTACCCTACTGTACTGTACTCTACTGTACTCTACTCTACTGTACTCTACTCTACTGTACTCTACTCTACTGTACCCTACTGTACTCTACTCTACTGTACTCTACTCTTCTGTACTGTACTCTACTCTGCTCTACTGTATCCTACTCTACTCTACTGTACTCTACTCTACTGTACTCCACTGTACTCTACTCTACTGTACTCTACTTTACTGTACCCTACTCTACTCTACTGTACTCTACTCTACTGTACTCTACTGTACTCTACCCTACTCTACTCTACTCTTCTGTGCTCTACTCTACTGTACTCTACTGTACTCTACTGTACTGTACTCTACTGTACTCTTCTGTACTCTGCTCTACTGTACCCTACTCTACTCTCCTCTACTGTACTCTACTGTACTATACTGTACTCGAATGTACTCTACTGTACTCTACTTTACCCTACTGTACTGTACTATACTCAACTCGACTCTACTGTACTCTACTCTACTGTACTCCACTCTACTGTACTGTACTCTACTCTACTGTACTCCACTGTACTCTACTCTACTGTACTCTACTCTACTGTACCCTCCTCTACTCTACTGTACTCTACTCTACTCTACTGTACCCTACTCTACTGTACTGTACTCTACTGTACTGTACTCTACTGTACTCTACTGTACCCTACTGTACTGTACCCTACTGTACTCTACTGTACCCTACTCTACTGTACTCTACTGTACTGTACTCTACTGTACTCTACTGTACCCTACTCTCCTCTACTGTACTCTACTGTACTATACTGTACTCGAATGTACTCTACTCTACTTTACCCTACTGTACTGTACTATACTCTACTCTACTCTACTGTACTCTACTCTACTGTACCCTACTCTACTCTACTGTACTCTACTGTACTCTACTCTACTGTACTCCACTGTACTCTGCTGTAACTCTACTGTACTCTACTGTACTCTTCTGTGCTCTACTCTACTGTACTCTACTCTACTGTACTCTACTGTACTGTACTCTGCTGTACTCTACTCTACTGTACTCTACTCTACTGTAACTCTACTGTACTCTACTGTACTGTACTGTACTCTTCTGTGCTCTACTCTACTGTACTTTTCTGTACTGTACTCTACTGTACTCTACTCTACTCTACTGTACCCTACTCTACTGTACCCTAGTCTAATTCACTGTACTGTACTGTACTCTACTGTACCCTAGTCCACTGTACTCTACTGTACTGTACTGTACTGTACTGTACCCTACTGTACTGTGCACAAGTTTACTCTACTTGAGTGTCTTACAATTGAAGAGAGGGCCCATGAACTCTTGATCGATTGATCTTGGTCTTGCAACCACTCAAGACCACATAAAGAACCAACTTGTCATGGTCTCAACTCATACTGGGTCTTTAGTCTATGGGGCCCATAGACCCATTGGGACCAATGTCCTGGTATACATCTTGGTCTTGGCTCCTGGATATTACCTTCGTCTTTGTTTTACAAACCACAGGCAACACCCAGTTGACTACTTTTAAATGGTGGAAGCAATGTGGCTATGTCTATACCAAAACAAAGTGATATCCTTCTAGACTAGAGTCCTCCTTTTACTGTATATCTAATGGACCAATGAATGTAAATATCAACATCTAATGGACCAATGAATGTAAAGATCAACATCTAATGGACCAATGAATGTAAATATCAATATCTAATGGACCAATGAATGTAAAGATCAATATCTAATGGACCAATGAATGTAAATATCAATATCTAATGGACCAATGAATGTAAAGATCAATATCTAATGGACCAATGAATGTAAATATCAACATCTAATGGACCAATGAATGTAAAGATCAATATCTAATGGACCAATGAATGTAAATATCAATATCTAATGGACCAATGAATGTAAAGATCAATATCTAATGGACCAATGAATGTAAAGATCAATATCTAATGGACCAATGAATGTAAATATCAACATCTAATGGACCAATGAATGTAAATATCAACATCTAATCGACCAATGAATGTAAAGATCAATATCTAATGGACCAATGAATGTAAAGATCAATATCTAATGGACCAATGAATGTAAATATCAACATCTAGTGGACCAATGAATGTAAAGATCAATATCTAATGGACCAATAAATGTAAAGATCAATATCTAATGGACCAATATCAATGTATGTGTCTCTCCTCTCAGCCCTGTGGTCCTCTCATCTTGGAGAACTTCGACTCAGCTTTTAAGACCGTACTTGGATTCTTCCTTGGATTCGGTTTGTATGCTGTAAGGAATAATATGTGATAATTGTGCTAATACATTATACATAACTGTCATGCCCTGGTCTTAGTATTTTGTGTTTTCTTTATTATTTTGGTCAGGCCAGGGTGTGACATGGGTTAATTATGTGGTGTGTTTTGTCTTGGGGTTTTGGTAGGTATTGGGATTGTGGTATAGTGGGGTTGTCTAGAAAAGTCTATGGCTGCCTGGAGTGGTTCTCAATCAGAGGCAGGTGTTTATCGTTGTCTCTGATTGGGAACCATATTTAGGCAGCCATATTCTTTGAGTGTTTGGTGGGTGATTGTTCCTGTCTCAGTGTTCTGTTTGCACCAGATAAGACTGTTTAGGTTTTCACTTTAGGTTTCTTGTTTTGTATCGTTCGGGTTTATCTTTTATTAAAGATGAATCAAAAATAACCACGCTGCATTTTGGTCCTCCTCTCCTTTGACGGAAGAAAACCTTAACAAATATTCAACCAAACTCAGTTTAACTCCTTTTGTCATTTTCTGCTGTTGTTTATCTCTGATTTACCCGTCCCTCCCATGTTTGATTGAATTCCAGCCATACTGCCTTATGGGTAATGTAGTTTTGTAATATCCTTCCCACAGTGTATTGGGCAAGTGTTATCCGGCGTGATGATTCGTCAGGTCAAGAAGGTGCAGTCTACTGACGTCCCTGAGACTATAGAAGATGGATATCGTTTCACACCGCAATTCCAGGCAATTCGCCATGCGGAGGGAGTTGAACCGACGACCTTCTACCCATAACCAGGGATGAGGTCAGGGTTTCAGGTTTTTTGGGCATCCTGGCAAGCGGCGAGGAGTAGAAGGTGCTTGAACAACGTGAGACGAGGTGCAACCAGATAAAGAAGATGAGCGTTCGGGAACGACAAGGCACAACTCACTGCTCACAGTTACAAATGATGTCATTTTGGAGTCACTGTTACTTTAAATCAAATATGTTTTAATGAATAATCCTGAATGAATCGTGAGTAAGGATGAGTGAGAAACTTACAGAGGCGCTAATATCACAACTCACTGGTCACCGTTATAAACATGACGCTTCGTTTATCTCATTTGTGTGTAACATATTATTTTTTTTAAATCATAATAAAGTTTAGTCTGTCCATAGCTTTTCTGGTCATTCTGATACAGTACATTAAAACGGAGCAAAACGTCATGATTTTAACTCAACTTAGATTAGTAATGTATCAAAACATCATGATTTTAACTCAACTTAGATTAGTAACGTATCAAAACATCATGATTTTAACTCAACTTAGATTAGTAACGAATCAAAACGTCATGATTTTAACTCAACTTAGATTAGTAACGAATCAAAACGTCATGATTTTAACTCAACTTAGATTAGTAACGAATCAAAACGTCATGATTTTAACTCAACTTAGATTAGTAACGAATCAAAACGTCATGATTTTAACTCAACTTAGATTAGTAACGTATCAAAACGTCATGATTTTAACTCAACTTAGATTAGTAACGTATCAAAACATGATTTTAACTCAACTTAGATTAGTAACGAATCAAAACATCATGATTTTAACTCAACTTAGATTAGTAACGTATCAAAACATGATTTTAACTCAACTTAGATTAGTAACGAATCAAAACGTCATGATTTTAACTCAACTTAGATTAGTAACGAATCAAAACGTCATGATTTTAACTCAACTTAGATTAGTAACGTATCAAAACATGATTTTAACTCAACTTAGATTAGTAACGAATCAAAACATGATTTTAACTCAACTTAGATTAGTAACGAATCAAAACATCATGATTTTAACTCAACTTAGATTAGTAACGAATCAAAACATCATGATTTTAACTCAACTTAGATTAGTAACGAATCAAAACATCATGATTTTAACTCAACTTAGATTAGTAACGAATCAAAACATCATGATTTTAACTCAACTTAGATTAGTAACGAATCAAAACATCATGATTTTAACTCAACTTAGATTAGTAACGAATCAAAACATGATTTTAACTCAACTTAGATTAGTAACGAATCAAAACATCATGATTTTAACTCAACTTAGATTAGTAACGAATCAAAACATGATTTTAACTCAACTTAGATTAGTAACGAATCAAAACGTCATGATTTTAACTCAACTTAGATTAGTAACGAATCAAAACATGATTTTAACTCAACTTAGATTAGTAACGAATCAAAACATCATGATTTTAACTCAACTTAGATTAGTAACGTATCAAAACATCATGATTTTAACTCAACTTAGATTAGTAACGAATCAAAACATGATTTTAACTCAACTTAGATTAGTAACGTATCAAAACATGATTTTAACTCAACTTAGATTAGTAACGAATCAAAACATCATGATTTTAACTCAACTTAGATTAGTAACGTATCAAAACATCATGATTTTAACTCAACTTAGATTAGTAACGAATCAAAACATGATTTTAACTCAACTTAGATTAGTAACGTATCAAAACATGATTTTAACTCAACTTAGATTAGTAACGAATCAAAACATCATGATTTTAACTCAACTTAGATTAGTAACGAATCAAAACATGATTTTAACTCAACTTAGATTAGTAACGTATCAAAACATGATTTTAACTCAACTTAGATTAGTAACGAATCAAAACATCATGATTTTAACTCAACTTAGATTAGTAACGAATCAAAACATCATGATTTTAACTCAACTTAGATTAGTAACGTATCAAAACATGATTTTAACTCAACTTAGATTAGTAACGTATCAAAACATCATGATTTTAACTCAACTTAGATTAGTAACGAATCAAAACGTCATGATTTTAACTCAACTTAGATTAGTAACGAATCAAAACATGATTTTAACTCAACTTAGATTAGTAACGTATCAAAACATGATTTTAACTCAACTTAGATTAGTAACGAATCAAAACATCATGATTTTAACTCAACTTAGATTAGTAACGTATCAAAACGTCATGATTTTAACTCAACTTAGATTAGTAATGTATCAAAACGTCATGATTTTAACTCAACTTAGATTAGTAACGAATCAAAACGTCATGATTTTAACTCAACTTAGATTAGTAATGTATCAAAACATGATTTTAACTCAACTTAGATTAGTAACGAATCAAAACATCATGATTTTAACTCAACTTAGATTAGTAACGTATCAAAACATCATGATTTTAACTCAACTTAGATTAGTAACAGTAACGAATCAAAACATCATGATTTTAACTCAACTTAGATTAGTAACGTATCAAAACATGATTTTAACTCAACTTAGATTAGTAACGAATCAAGCTTTTAACTAAGAACCAAAGTCATGCCTTTTTTTAAAACCTTTTAAATTCAGGCTAGAAGAGTAAGAAGTGACCTTAGTGTGTTCTTAGTGTGTTCTTAGTGTGACCTTAGTGTGACCTTAGTGTGACCTTAGTGTGTCCTTAGTGTGACCTTAGTGTGTTCTTAGTGTGTCCTTAGTGTGTTCTTAGTGTGACCTTAGTGTGTTCTTAATGTGACCTTAGTGTGACCTTAGTGTGTCCTTAGTGTGACCTTAGTGTGTCCTTAGTGTGTCCTTAGTGTGACCTTAGTGTGTCCTTAGTGTGACCTTAGTGTGCTCTTAGTGTGCTCTTAGTGTGATGTTAGTGTGTCCTTAGTGTGACCTTAGTGTGTCCTTAGTGTGACCTTAGTGTGTCCTTAGTGTGTCCTTAGTGTGACCTTAGTGTGACCTTAGTGTGCTCTTAGTGTGACGTTAGTGGGACCTTAGTGTGACCTTAGTGTGACCATAGTGTGACCTTTAGAGTGAGACATTATGAAGCACTGTAATAGGGACGTTCTGCTCTAGACGCACTGTCGTGGAAGAATCAGAATTTGTTGGTAACATATGTAAGACGTTTTATATTCATCAAATGTGTGTAAATTACTTCTCATCAAGAATGTTATTTTTGTATAGTACTGTGGCAGGGTTTGCAGTATCTGTTCTATGTCAAGACTAAGTTGCATGGTCAAAGTATCATCATGTGTAAACATATCTCTTGGCTCCACAATGTCTGTGTGCCAGTCAGTGTGTCTCTGTGATCTTGTCAAGATAGGATTGGTTGTATTTAGAGTTGGTTGTATCTAAATGACAATTTGATATATGCCTGTTGATATGGAGGGTTGGTTTATGGTTCTGGGGTTTGAGAAAGGAGACAAAGCTGAACGATGAATTATGCGGATGCTGTCTTATCCTGTGTGTGTGTCTTTACTATAAAAGGACCTCATTTGAAATGTGGAAGGGGGCTCTCAGAGAATTCATGGTTAGACACTGAATTGCCTGAGAGTCACAGGATTGTGATAGAGCTCATATAATTGAAAGATGGACTTTGATAACTAACTCTGACTTGTGTTGTGGTTTGCTCCCATGATTTGGTAAATAGAGGAAATTTCCACGACAGTCCCAAACGGCATCCTCTTCTCTACTACCTCATAAGGGCTCTGGTCACAAATAGTGCACTACATAGGGAATAGGGTGCCGTTTGGGAAGCAGACCAACGTAATCAGGAAGCTCTGCTCCAACCCCACACTGACAATATGCTCTGTCTTCTGTCTTCAATATGGCTTGTAAATCAGCTTTCTGAGATGAGCTTTGTTGTTTACGTTGGAAATCATGTCTTATTGTACACAGCTAAATTGCTAGATTGTATTTCCACGGTAACGTGTCGTCAGAAACCAAACGTCTAGAGACTAAACGTCCATGCAAGCAGCACTGGAGACACTGCGATGACCCCCGTCTGCTACAGTGAACTCTGAAAGTATTGGGACAGTGACACAATAAATGATGTCGTTTTGGAGTCACTGTTATTGTAAATGAAGTCTGTTTTAATGAATAATCCTGAATGAATCGTGAGTAAGGATGAGTGAGAAACTTACAGAGGCGCTAATATCTGAAACAAAACCAAAACAAACAGCAGTCACAAGCTTGATGTGATCATTATGTGCTATGAATATGGGACCAAACACTACACTTTTGACGACTACACCTATGAGTGAATTTGTACAAAAAAAGTGCTGTAATTTCTCAACAGTTCACCCGATATAGACGACAAGACACTCAAATGAAAGCTGACAGGCTGCACTTTGACCTCACAGTTTAACCTCACAGTTTAACCTCACAGTTTGACCTCACAGTTTGTATCCTTTAAAATCCAAAGTGATGGAGTACAGAACCAAAACAACAACACAAAATGGTGTCCTTTACGTACAGCTCTTGGAGGAGTGAAACACGACTCCCTGCTACATCTCAACTCCCTGTGGAGTGAAACAGTATGTTACTACATCTCAACTCCCCCTGGAGTGAAACAGTATGTTACTACATCTCAACTCCCCGTGGAGTGAAACAGTATGTTACTACATCTCAACTCCCCCTGGAGTGAAACAGTATGTGATCGTAGGTGGAAGGACGACAGAGGCAGAGAAACATAATACAGTTTGCAGGGGAATTTATTCTTTATCAACACAGGTAAAGTGGGGAAAAGGGGGTCTGGACGGAACCAAAGCAAAGAAAGTAAAAGAGTCCAGTCTCCGACCTTACATGCCTTCCCACTGCTTACCTAGCCTTTAGCACCACCTGGTGCGCTCTTCCTCCTCTCGTCCTTGTCTATTCCCTCCTCTATTCCCTCCTCTCTTCCACCTCTCATCCTCCTCTATTCCCTCCTCTATTCTATCCTCTATTCTCTCCTCTCTTCCTCCTCTATTCTTCCTCTCTTCCACCTCTCTTCCTCCTCTATTCTCTCCTCTATTCTCTCCTCTCTTCCTCCTCTCTTCCTCCTCTATTCCCTCCTCTATTCCTCCTCTCTTCCTCCTCTCTTCCTCCTCTCTTCCTCCTCTCTTCCTCCTCTCTACCGCCTCTCTTCCTCCTCTCTTCCTCCTCTCTTCCTCCTCTCTACCTCCTCTCTTCCTCCTCTCTTCCTCCTCTCTTCCTCCTCTCTTCTCCTCTCTTTCTGCTCTCTTCCTCCTCTCTACCTCCTCTCTTCCTCCTCTCTTCCTCCTCTCTTCCTCCTCTCTACCTCCTCTCTTCCTCCTCTCTTCCCTCCTCTCTTCCTCCTCTCTTCCTCCTCTCTTCCCTCCTCTCTACCTCCTCTTCCCTCCTCTCTACCTCCTCTCTTCCTCCTCTCTTCCTCCTCTCTTTCCTCCTCTCTACTGCCTCTCTTCCTCCTCTCTTCCCTCCTCTCTACCTCCTCTCTTCCTCCTCTCTTCCTCCTCTCCCTCCTCTCTACCGCCTCTCTTCCTCCTCTCTTCCCTCCTCTCTTCCTCCTCTCTTCCTCCTCTCTACCTCCTCTCTTCCTCCTCTCTTCCCTCCTCTCTTCCTCCTCTCTTCCTCCTCTCTTCCCTCCTCTCTACCTCCTCTTCCCTCCTCTCTACCACCTCTCTTCCTCCTCTCTTCCTCCTCTCTTCCCTCCTCTCTACCTCCTCTCTTCCTCCTCTCTTCCTCCTCTCTTCCCTCCTCTCTACCTCCTCTCTTCCCTCCTCTCTACATCTTCTCTTCCTCCTCTCTTCCTAATCTCTTTGGGCTTTTCTAATTACTTCTGCTTCACTTCACTACAACAGTTCACTGTCTGATAGAAAGAAAACCCACAGAAGACCTGCAGATTGTAAAGGACATATTTCACTACAACAGTTCACTGTCTGATAGAAAGAAAGCAGAGCAGAGAAAAAGTATTTCCCCCTTTCTGATTTTCTCTTCTTTTGCATATTTTTAATACTGAACTTTATCAGATCTTCAACCAAAACCTAATATTAGATAAAGGGAACCTGAGTGAACAAATAACACAACAATAACATACTTATTGTATTTATTTAATTAACAAAGTTATCCAACACCTAATTCCCCTGTGTGAAGAAAGTATTTGTCCCCTTACTGTCAGTAACTGGTTGTTCCACCTTGATCTGCAACGACTCCAACCAAACACTTCCTGTCGTTGTTGATCCGTCTCTCACATCACTGTGGATGAACGTTGGCCCTCTCTTCCATGCAGAACTGCTGTGACTCAGTGACGTCTGTTGGTTTTCAGGCACGAACTGCTCGTTTCAAGTCCCGCCACAACGTCTGGGATTATGTCCGGACTTTGACGAGGCCATTCCAAAACTTAAAATGTGTCGCTTCTTTAGCCATTTTCATTAAAACTTGATTGTGTGTTTTGGATCATCGTCTTGCTGCATGACCCAGCTGTGCTTCAGTTTCACCTCACAGATGGAATAACACTTTCATTCAGTTTTCCAACTCTAACTAACATGTTCTGCTCCTCAGTTTTCAGTAACCACCTGGACAGTATTATAAAGCAGCCTGATGCGTTTAGTCGTGTGACTGCGGTGGTCTCAGCAACTCCTTGCTTAGTCTTTGCCCAGTTCACCCACTCTGGTGGTGCTTCCCGTTGACTGCAATTACCTTTTTCGACCACAAGAGGGAAGTAGATATCACTTTATAAAATCCTACACATCAAACTGATTATTAACAACTAGCCATGTTAACTATGCAAGTAATCACTTGTGGACAAATGCACGTGATTTTATATGAGTGTCAGAGATGACTGTTTAAGTAGAAACCTATACCCTGGTAGGCCAGTCTCTTAGTGATTTCCTGTCTGTTTCTGTTCATTGTCATGGCGATGTGATGATAGAAGAATTGGTCTCCTACTAAAAATACAAGTCTGAAACGTCTTTTTGGGACAATACCTCAATCCCAAATAGCACCCTATTTCGGACATAGTGCACTATACTATATTTTCCTCTGGTCAGGGCAAAGGGTTCCATTTTGGGAGGCAGATGCTGTCTCACCTTCTTCCTCTGTGATGTCACATGTCTCAACTTCTTCCTCTGTGATGTCACATGTCTCAACTTCTTCCTCTGTGATGTCACATGTCTCACCTTCTTCCTCTGTGATGTCACATGTCTCACCTTCTTCCTCTGTGATGTCACATGTCTCACCTTCTTCCTCTGTGATGTCACATGTCTCAACTTCTTCCTCTGTGATGTCACATGTCTCAACTTCTTCCTCTGTGATGTCACATGTCTCAACTTCTTCCTCTGTGATGTCACATGTCTCAACGTCTTCCTCTGTGATGTCACATGTCTCACCTTCTTCCTCTGTGATGTCACATGTCTCACCTTCTTCCTCTGTGATGTCACATGTCTCACCAGGCATGATCACACCTGCATGGATATGAACCGGCATCATCTCCTTCTGAAGGATACCAATGGTCTCTCTCAAATGTATGTCTTCTGCTATCATTCTACCTCTCTCTGGGGTCATCCTCTCTCTGGGGTCATCCTCTCTCTGGGGTCATCCTCTCTCTGGGGTCATCCTCTCTCTGGGGTCATCCTCTCTCTGGGGTCATCCTCTCTCTGGGGTCATCCTGTCTCTGGGGTCATCCTTCATCTCTTTCTCCCTTTCTCTGTCCTCTCTCCTTTGTCTCTGTCTCACACTGTCTCCCACAACTGTCCTCCTAACGCTTGTCTCTCTCTCTCTCTCTCTGTCTCTCTCTCTCTCTCTCTCTCTCTCTCTCTCTCTCTCTCTCTGTCTCTCTCTGTCTCTGTCTCTCTCTCTCTCTCTGTCTGTCTCTCTCTCTCCCTCTCTCTCTCTCTCTGTCTCTGTCTCTCTCTCTGTGTGTGTCTCTCTCAATTCAATTCAATTCAATTCAAGGGCTTTATTGGCATGGGAAACATGTGTTAACATTGCCAAAGCAAGTGAGGTAGACAACATACAAAGTGAATATATGAAGTGAAAAACAATAAAAATGAACAGTAAACATTACACATACAGAAGTTTCAAAACAGTAAAGACATTACAAATGTCATATTATATATATATATACAGTGTTTTAACAATGTACAAATGGTTAAAGGACACAAGATAAAATAAATAAGCATAAATATGGGTTGTATTTACAATGGTGTTAGCTCTTCACTGGTTGCCCTTTTCTCGTGGCAACAGGTCACAAATCTTGCTGCTGTGATGGCACACTGTGGAATTTCACCCAGTAGATATGGGAGTTTTTCAAATTTGGATTTGTTTTCGAATTCTTTGTGGATCTGTGTAATCTGAGGGAAATATGTCTCTCTAATATGGTCATACATTGGGCAGGAGGTTAGGAAGTGCAGCTCAGTTTCCACCTCATTTTGTGGGCAGTGTGCACATAGCCTGTCTTCTCTTGAGAGCCATGTCTGCCTACGGCGGCCTTTCTCAATAGCAAGGCTATGCTCACTGAGTCTGTACATAGTCAAAGCTTTCCTTAATTTTGGGTCAGTCACAGTGGTCAGGTATTCTGCCGCTGTGTACTCTCTGTGTAGGGCCAAATAGCATTCTAGTTTGCTCTGTTTTTTTGTTAATTCTTTCCAATGTGTTAAGTAATTATCTTTTTGTTTTCTCATGATTTGGTTGGGTCTAATTGTGCTGCTGTCCTGGGGCTCTGTAGGGTGTGTTTGTGTTTGTGAACAGAGCCCCAGGACCAGCTTGCTAAGGGGACTCTTCTCCAGGGTCATCTCTCTGTAGGTGATGGCTTTGTTATGGAAGGTTTGTGAATCGCTTCCTTTTAGGTGGTTGTAGAATTTAACGTCTCTTTTCTGGATTTTGATAATTAGTGGGTATCGGCCTAATTCTGCTCTGCGTGCATTATTTGGTGTTCTACGTTGTACACGGAGGATATTTTTGCAGAATTCTGTCTCAATTTGGTGTTTGTCCCATTTTGTGAAGTCTTGGTTGGTGAGCGGACCCCAGACCTCACAACCATAAAGGGCAATGGGCTCTATGACTGATTCAAGTATTTTTAGCCAAATTCTAATTGGTATGTTGAAATGTATGTTCCTTTTGATGGCATAGAATGCCCTTCTTGCCTTGTCTCTCAGATCGTTCACAGCTTTGTGGAAGTTACCTGTGGCGCTGATGTTTAGGCCAAGGTATGTATAGTTTTTTGTGTGCTCTAGGGCAACAGTGTCTAGATGGAATTAGTATTTGTGGTCCTGGCAACTGGACCTTTTTTGGAACACCATTATTTTGGTCTTACTGAGATTTACTGTCAGGGCCCAGGTCTGACAGAATCTGTGCAGAAGACTTCAGATTCTAGTAGGGTGAGGCCCTAGGAAAGTCTGCAGCACCCGGCCTCACCCTACTAGAATCTGAAGTCTTCTGCACAGATTCTGTCAGACCTGGGCCCCCTCTGTCTCTCTCTCTGTCTGTCTTGGGTGTTTTAGTCGGGGTTCTCCTCTGCTCCCTCACCTGTCTCTTCCCTCTGGTGTTTTAGTCGGGGTTCTCCTCTGCTCGCTCCCTTACCTGTCTCTTCCCTCGGGTGTTTTAGTCAGGGTTCTCCTCTGCTCCCTCACCTGTCTCTTCCCTCGGGTGTTTTAGTCGGGGTTCTCCTCTGCTCTGCTCCCTCACCTGTCTCTTCCCTCGGGTGTTTTAGTCTGGGTTCTCCTATGCTCCCTCACCTGTCTCTTCCCTCGGGTGTTTTAGTCGGGGTTCTCCTCTCCTCTGCTCTGCTCCCTCACCTGTCTCTTCCCTCAGGTGTTTTAGTTGGGGTTCTCCTCTGTTCCCTCACCGGTCTCTTCCCTTGGGTATTTTAGTCGGGGTTCTCCTCTCCTCTGCTCCCTCCCTCACCTGTCTCTTTCCTCTGGTGTTTTAGTCGGGGTTCTCCTCTCCTCTGCTCCCTCCCTCACCTGTCTCTTCCCTCGGGTGTTTTAGTCGGGGTTCTCCTCTGCTCTGCTCCCTCACCTGTCTCTTCCCTCGGGTGTTTTAGTCGGGGTTCTCCTCTGCTCCCTCACCTGTCTCTTCCCTCGGGTGTTTTAGTCGGGGTTCTCCTCTCCTCTGCTCTGCTCCCTCACCTGTCTCTTCCCTCAGGTGTTTTAGTTGGGGTTCTCCTCTGTTCCCTCACCGGTCTCTTCCCTTGGGTATTTTAGTCGGGGTTCTCCTCTCCTCTGCTCCCTCCCTCACCTGTCTCTTTCCTCTGGTGTTTTAGTTGGGGTTCTCCTCTCCTCTGCTCCCTCCCTCACCTGTCTCTTTCCTCTGGTGTTTTAGTTGGGGTTCTCCTCTCCTCTGCTCCCTCACCTGTCTCTTCCCTCTGGTGTTTTAGTCGGGGTTCTCCTCTCCTCTGCTCCCTCCCTCACCTGTCTCTTCCCTCAGGTGTTTTAGTTGGGGTTATCCTCTCCTCTGCTCCCTCCCTCACCTGTCTGTTCCCTCATGTGTTTTAGTCGGGGTTCTCCTCTGCTCTGCTCCCTCACCTGTCTCTTCCCTCTGGTGTTTTAGTCGGGGTTCTCCTCTGCTCCCTCACCTGTCTCTTCCCTCGGGTGTTTTAGTCAGGGTTCTCCTCTGCTCCCTCACCTGTCTGTTCCCTCAGGTGTTTTAGTCGGTGTTCTCCTCTCCTCTGCTCCCTCACCTGTCTCTTCCCTCGGGTGTTTTAGTCGGGGTTCTCCTCTCCTCTGCTCCCTCACCTGTCTCTTCCCTCTGGTGTTTTAGTCAGGGTTCTCCTCTGCTCCCTCACCTATCTCTTCCCTCGGGTGTTTTAGTCAGGGTTCTCCTCTGCTCCCTCCCTCACCTGTCTCTTCCCTCGGGTGTTTTAGTCGGGGTTCTCCTCTCCTCTGCTCCCTCACCTGTCTCTTCCCTCGGGTGTTTTAGTCGGGGTTCTCCTCTCCTCTGCTCCCTCACCTGTCTCTTCCCTCGGGTGTTTTAGTCGGGGTTCTCCTCTCCTCTGCTCCCTCACCTGTCTCTTCCCTCGGGTGTTTTAGTCAGGGTTCTCTCCTCTCTCAGTAGCTCCAGGTTTGTAGACAATAACATCTAGAGTTTTTAATTCAACTGAATTGGAACTTAATATGCAAAGCATCTAAAATAGAATGTTTTCTCAAAAGAGGAAATCATTTCAAAATTCTAATATATATATAATATATTCCTCAAAAGAGTTGTAAATAAGTTCCAAATTATAATATATTTGTACAAAAAGAGACACATGTAGAAGACAGTTGCTTTATTTAGAAACATAGAGAGCAAGACAGTTGGCATGTTGTATATTCCATATAAGGATGTACAGTTCAGAGCAAAACACTTAACATTGTTCCATTTCAGAGCAAAAAGCTACAGGACTTCTGTCTGCTCCTGATATTTATTTCCCCGTTTCTATTTGTCAACCTTCCCTTCCGTTTCCCTCTTTATTACTGCAGTTTCAAGGCAAATGATTTGACATTCAAAGTCCTATGGAAATGACATTCTGTCCTTACTATCTCAGAGTTGTTCTCTCTTTGTGGTATCCTCTTTTCAAAACGCCCTGCCGGTTCATTATTATCTCAGAGTTGTTCTCTCTTTGTGGTATCCTCTTTTCAAAACGCCCTGCCGGTTCATTATTATCTCAGAGTTGTTCTCTCTTTGTGGTATCCTCTTTTCAAAACGCCCTGCCGGTTCATTATTATCTCAGAGTTGTTCTCTCTTTGCGATATCCTCTTTTCAAAACGCCCTGCCGGTTCATTATTATCTCAGAGTTGTTCTCTCTTTGCGATATCCTCTTTTCAAAACGCCCTGCCGGTTCACTGCGTCTCATTCTGCAAATAAAACGTAACGTTCCCCAACCATTTTACCCAGAATTCCCTGCATGTGTATAAAACCACCGGTGGTGATTCTCTTTTAAAACGTAGAACTCAAATCAAAGCTAATTACACACAGAAGGAAGCAGCACCTTCCTTTTTGGTTTGACAGTCAGTAAGAGAGTTAAGGAGACCTCTCCGTTGAAAAAACACACAACAACAACCATGAGAAGATGTGGAAGGAAAACAGTGAGAGTCTGGACACCATAGAAATGGATCACTAGAAAGAAAGACAATCCCCATTTAACTATATTGATCATACCCCATGGTTGTGGGGCTTTAACCATTCTAGTAGTTATATTTCTATGCTGAGCCGGACTGAACAACAGCCTAAAACCATGTCATCTAACTAACCACATCCTGAACCTCAGTCTGCTTTTTCACTTCTCAGGCTTCTCAGGCTCGTCGTAAAGCTTGCTGTACTTGGGTGGGTGGGAACTGAAGTCGAACGTGGATGGGTGAGAGCTGACACTGAACACCACAGGAACCGCTACGGTAGAGCTCCTCAGCTGAGCCAGCAGGACGGCAGACATCACCGCTCCCAGGAGCTGGAGGACAACACAACAACGTGAATTAAAAACAACCACGCGGGTGACAGCAAGCCAGGGGACTAGTAGAGATATTCAACTGACAGTGTGATGTGTAAGGTGTGAAATGTGCGCGGTAAAGAATGCATGCTCACAGCCAGAGCAGCGAATCCGAAGAAAACGCCCAACACGATGTCCAGAGCTTTAGCCAGGTAGCCCTCGAGGATGGGGAAGCAGGTCTGTGGGACAGAGGGCCGTTAATACTCATTGGAACACAGATCACAACTCAGTCATGGTCCTGTCTGGCTCACATGGTTACAGTGTGGTACTAGGCGATGCCAAGGTCACGGGTTCAATTCCCGCAGGGATCACAAAAAAACTCAAAATGTGCAGACTGAAAAAGAGGTTGGTGAATTTCATGTCTGTGTAATTAACGTGACGACTCAGATCATGGCTCAACAGAAGAGCTTCGGTCTCCACAGTGTGCTGCTCTCTGATCAGTGACAAAAGCAACCGTTTCTGTCTAGGAATGTAGACGGTTGATTTAAAGATAACCGAAAAGGGAAGCTGGTCCAACCTGTTTGTAGATCAGCTTCTGGTGTCCAGTCATCCTGTACTCTGAAAGGAACAACAACTGAAAAACAGAAGAATAAGAAAAACTGACACGACGTAATGAATGTCTCTAACAGACATAACCCTTAATGAATGTCTCTAACAGACATAACCCTTAATGAATGTCTCTAACAGACATAACCCTTAATGAATGTCTCATAACCCTTAATGAATGTCTCATAACCCTTAATGAATGTCTCTTAACCCTTAATGAATGTCTCTAACAGACATAACCCTTAATGAATGTCTCATAACCCTTAATGAATGTCTCATAACCCTTAATGAATGTCTCATAACCCTTAATGAATGTATCTTAACCCTTAATGAATGTCTCATAACCCTTAATGAATGTCTCATAACCCTTAATGAATGTCTCTTAACCCTTAATGAATGTCTCTAACAGACATAACCCTTAATGAATGTCTCATAACCCTTAATGAATGTCTCATAACCCTTAATGAATGTCTCATAACCCTTAATGAATGTCTCTAACAGACATAACCCTTAATGAATGTCTCATAACCCTTAATGAATGTCTCATAACCCTTAATGAATGTCTCTAACAGACATAACCCTTAATGAACGTCTCTAACAGATATAACCCTTAATGAATGTCTCATAACCCTTAATGAATGTCTCTAACAGACATAACCCTTAATGAACGTCTCTAACAGATATAACCCTTAATGAATGTCTCATAACCCTTAATGAACGTCTCTAACAGACATAACCCTTAATGAATGTCTCATAACCCTTAATGAATGTCTCTAACAGACATAACCCTTAATGAATGTCTCCAACAGACATAACCCTTAATGAATGTCTCCAACAGACATAACCCTTAATGAATGTCTCCAACAGACATAACCCTTAATGAATGTATCTAACAGACATAACCCTTAACTTCTTCGATTTAGGGGGCGCTCTTTTAATTTTTGGATAAAAAAACGTTCCAGTTTTAAACAAGATATTTTGTCACGAAAAGATGCTCGACTATGCATATAATTCACAGCTTTGGAAAGAAAACACTGACGCTTCCAAATCTGCAAAGATATTATCTGTGAGTGCCACAGAACTGATGCAACAGGCGAAACCAAGATGACATTTCAAACAGGAAATGCCCCAGATTTTGAAGGCGCTGTGTTCCAATGTCTCCTTATATGGCTGTGAATGCGCCAGGAATGAGCTTACACTTTCTGTCGTTTCCCCAAGGTGTCTGCAGCATTGTGACGTATTTGTAGGCATATCATTGGAAGATTGACCATAAGAGACTACATTTACCAGGTGCTCGCTTGGTGTCCTCCGTTGCAATTATTGCATAATCTCCACCTGCGTGTATTTTTCCATTTGCTTCAGAGGAGAAACCCTACTGCCACGAATGACTTATCATCGAATAGATATGTGAAAAACACTTTGAGGATTGATTCTAAACAACGTTTGCCATGTTTCTGTTGATATTATGGAGTTAATTTGGAAAAAAGTTTGGCGTTGTAATGACTGAATTTTCTGTTTTTTTTCTTAGCCAAACGTGATGAACAAAACGGAGTGATTTCTCCTACACAAATAATATTTTTGGAAAAACTGAACATTTGCTATCTAACTGAGAGTCTCCTCATTGAAAACATCTGAAGTTCTTCAAAGGTCAATTATTTTATTTGAATGCTTTTCTTGTTTTTGTGAAAATGTTGCCTGCTGAATGCTAGGCTAAATGCTATGCTAGGCTATCAATACTCTTACACAAATGCTTGTGTAGCTATGGTTCAAAAGCATATTTTGAAAATCTGAGATGACAGTGTTGTTAACAAAAGGCTAAGCTTGTGAGCCAATATATTTATTTCATTTGCGATTTTCATGAATAGTTAACGTTGCGTTATGGTAATGAGCTTGAGGCTATAATTACGCTCCCGGATACCGAATTTCTCGTCGCTAGAGGTTAATGAATGTCTCTAACAGACATAACCCTTAATGAATGTCTCTAACAGACATAACCCTTAATGAATGTCTCTAACAGACTTAACCCTTAATGAATGTCTCTAACAGACTTAACCCTTAATGAATGTCTCTAACAGACTTAACCCTTAATGAATGTCTCTAACAGACTTAACCTTTAATGAATGTCTCTAACAGACTTAACCCTTAATGAATGTCTCTAACAGACTTAACCCTTAATGAATGTCTCTAACAGACTTAACCCTTAATGAATGTCTCTAACAGACTTAACCCTTAATGAATGTCTCTAACAGACTTAACCCTTAATGAATGTCTCTAACAGACTTAACCCTTAATGAATGTCTCTAACAGACTTAACCCTTAATGAATGTCTCTAACAGACTTAACCCTTAATGAATGTCTCTAACAGACATAACCCTTAATGAATGTCTTTAACAGACATAACCCTTAATGAATGTATCTAACAGGATGTAAACCTATGTGCATAAGAACTGAGAAGAAGAAGGAGGAGACTATTGACTATAAAGCTACATCATCAGTCCTGTCATGTAGAGTTCATCTGAACTCACCCGGTATTGAATGTTCAGGCATGTACCCTCCATCTGATCTTCCTCCCCCTGACAGAGACAGGAGTTAGGGACGTTGTTGCCCCAGTCTGTGTAACTGAACAGCCCACAGCACTTCAACTGTTAAAAAAACCCACACACAGTCAGTCAGCGTATCGAGCAAAAGGCCATGTTGAGAACAGTAAACTAGTTGAACCACGAGGTCAACCTCAACACAAAGGACATGTTGAGAACAGTAAACTAGTTGAACCACGAGGTCAACCTCTTCCTCATTACTGCTGGTTAGAGTCAACAAAACAAGTCTGTTATGCCCAGCAGTGTCTGGACCTATTTGGAAGGAACACTTCAATTTGGGGGGTTTGGGAGGACAGTAGACTCATTGGTCAAGGGTAGAGATCAAGTGAACACTACAGTGTGTTGTTACAGGAAGTTAACATTACTGAGGTACATGTTGTACACGAAACTAGAACGTAACTTCTCAAAACTATAAAGTATATAATGAATGATATTATTGTAAACCTTAGTGAAATATTTCCTGCTGATGATGATTCATGGAAAAGACAGAATAGATCCCAAGCGGGATCCTTTGATATAATGAATGTTATGGACATGTCGAGTATATTGTGGTGAAATGATTGACGGAAAATGTCCCTGTACATACATTCAGCTGAATCCTCTCGGTGAACTGTCTAACATCAGGGGAGGCTTCGTTCAGAGGCAGGGCCTCACGGAACTTCGCCTCCACGAACTGCTTCATCTGCAAAACAAACACAACAACCACTGGTGTCAACAATGGCCTTTACATAATACACACACACACACACACACACACACACACACACACACACACACACACAGTCTTACTAGTATAACACATCAGTATTACAGGACAGTCATGTACAGACATTATTATTAACCAACAATACCTCCGAACGGTACATGGCTGTGGGCACCGCCAGACGCAGGAGGCCGAAGCAGCAAATAAAACAGGCCGCCAGAAACTAGAGAGAGAATGTGAAAGAGAGAGATAGAGAGACTTAAACAATTTTCTGTCCAATAAAGTTACTGTGTGACTCAGTGAACAAAACAGGTTACGAAACGGTGTCTTTCCTAACCCAATGTCGTAGTACGATATAAAACAGGATATCAGGGTGGTTTCCCAGACACAGACTGAGCCTAGTTCTGGACTAAAAAGCAAGCTCAAGTAGGTATCTTCATCGAAAACCAGTTTTTAATCCAGAACTGGGGTTAATCTGTGTCTGGGAAACCGTGACATGTTGTATATTGCTCTGTCTCTATGGTCGTAGATGTCTGTTCGAATGTGAACTCAGCTGGTCGCAGTAGACCCTCTCACCACGATCAGGGGAATTCTCTTCCCTCCGTGTGCTCCGTACGCCCCGAGCAGAGACATGGCCATGGTGATGCCTCCTACCAGATACATCCCCAGAAACCCTTTGGTCTGGTTTTCAAACTGAAAAACAATACAACATCCACCGTGTGTCTCAGCGTACCATTATGACATCACAATAGCAATGCCTACGTTCCTAATAGGGAGAAGAAAAAAAAATCACATCTTTTATTATTGCACAGTAGACCTATAATTCTTGTATAGGACAGTACTTTAGGAACATCGACTTTGTACACGAGAGTTCACTTTGTGTATATATAGCTAACCAATAAGGAAGTATAGTTATAGTCTACTACATAAACTGTTGACACATTAACCTGTTTTTCAGATGCTGAAGCGTTTAATGCTTATGAGTAACTGTTTGTTTCCACTTTTGTTTTTTCAAAATAGAGAAATTATATAATCAAAATGAATTATCTTTGGTAAGAATTCATTCAATATCCATATATATCTATTCGTAAAATTCAGTTTGAATGTAATTTGAACTTTGAGCCCATTTAGCTCTTGTCTAGGGTGTTACGTGTGCGGCTTTAAAACTTCTTCAAAGCTCAAACCGCATGTAACGCCACGGACCAGAGCTAGATCCCATTTTACCTCTGAAGTGCTGTCATTGTAGCCGAATTGACCCAGAAGTCCCAGGCCGATAATCACACCTCCAACGATCTAAAGAAAAACATCCCATTCACTATCAAATAACATAAGGTAATAAAACACGCCTTTAAAGACATATTTAACGGATGTGAAGTTGGATTATACAACTTTATACAACATGGAGAGAGACACGTAGGAAAGTGGATAGAAACCATATAATTTCACACAGACAGGCTACAAACATTTTGAAACTAACTTTTATGGGCAGAAGTTTTTGGTGAAGAAGATACACGAACTTGTTGCGCAGTTGATTACAATCGAAAGTAACCTTAAAGTATCGCCTACTGAGTTAATCGCATGTTCCTACTTGTATTTACAAATAAAGAGTTGCTAACTTACCGCAAACAGCAGGTTGAAGAAGACAAAAAGCCGTTGGAAACAGCTATTAAGTTTAGCCATTGTCGTGTTTATCAGGTACACACTTCAGCTCTCAGAAAACTAACTCTACCTGTCCGTGCTGCTCGTGAGTGTGTCAGTTTTCCGGGTAGCTGATGTTGTCGGCAGTACTGAGTTAGTTCCTGTAAATTACACTGTAACCAACGATGTATATAAACCCTGGAATGGAAAAAAGGTATGTATTGCCAGTATAAGCCTTTGAAGCCAACGGTCGGCCATATTGGAACTCCCCGGTACGGCCCAGTCCGCCACAAGAATGAATGGAGATCTACAGTATTTATAAATAAAGGACAAAATTACATGTATTTAATACTTTTTGTTGTTGTAGTTGGGACAGTATCATTAGTCATCAAAAAAATATATACTTTAAAGGGAAATGTTTTTGTTTTTTCTCTATTTTTTGTTTGTATGATTAGCTCACGTGATTTAATTTGGACGTATGCATTAAGGTGTCTGTAATGGAATAAATGCTTTTCTAAAGATTCCAATATACAATTACAACTGTGGGGGAATGCCAAGATGGAAGTTCAATGGCTTCAACACACACACCCATAAAATCATCTAGTGTATATATATATATATAAGTCACATACCGTAAGCTTTTTTTCTGTATATATATATATTTTTAAAAAGTACATTTCAAATTACAACACAATAACAACAAAAACATAGGACATCACTACACGTAAGCACAGACAGAAGGAGTAACCCAGACATGTCACTGGGCCTATAAAGCTGAAGCATCCGTTTAGATTTTTAACGTTTTCTCACCACCAAATGGTAGTTCAGTCGTGGGTGGTGTGGGAGAGGATGGAACTACGTGAAACTGGGCAGACGTTCTGCTAATTTTCTCATCGATTAAACATTTGACCTCAATATATTTTTTCTGTTCCCTAAACTACAATATGTTACAAACACAGTGAAGTAAGTTTTAAAGACTTCTCCAAATATTTAAATGGAATTGTTTAGAAAGAGTGCAAGGTCGAATTGAATTTGTGCACAAGCGCACTTCACAGAGTAGGCGTTCCCTAATGGAAATATGCAAATACACGCTACAACGCGCCAATAGGATCTCGCTAGCTCTTGCTTGGCTTTAACCACCTTGCTTGTTCTGCCCACTCTTCCTTATTTGCTCCCACTGTAAACGGCACAGATGAACTATCTTGGGTTAGTTATATTTCGCTGTATCTAGGCCTGTCCTGCATCATCTAAAGTACTTTTCCAGTGTTTACAAACTTGCCTACTCACATTTCACTGCATGGATATAGCAGAACGAATATGAAAATATATTTTAGTTTTTTTACAGAGATACATTACACCAACTCTAGACTCAAATCAAATTTGAAAGTTTATTAAATCAAATGTTATATTATTTGGGGTGTAGCAAAATGCTTGAAAGATATCACAGGCTGGTGAGAGAAAGAGAGAAAGAAAGACAGACAGTGAGTAGAGAGAGAGAGAGGAGAGAGCAAATGAGCAAACAATAGAAGACAAGAGAAATAAAGATTTGGTTTATTGATCCAAGGCTGAGCTAGAATAGGGTCTTAGTCTCCTGGGACCCAGGTTATTAACTGTAGTCCGTAATGAGGAGAGATTGGGTCAGAATAGAGTCTTAGTCTCCTGGGACCCAGGTAATTAACTGACTGTCTGTAGTCCAGAATGAGTAGAGACTGGGTCAGAATAGAGTCTTAGTCTCCTCAGACCCAGGTAATTAACTGACTGTCTGTAGTCCATGATGAGTAGAGACTGGGTCAGAATAGAGTCTTAGTCTCCTCAGACCCAGGTAATTAACTGACTGTTTGTAGTCCAGAATGAGTAGAGACTGGGTCAGAATAGAGTCTTAGTCTCCTCAGACCCAGGTAATTAACTGACTGTCTGTAGTCCAGAATGAGGAGAGACTGGGTCAGAATAGGGTCTCTCTCTCTCTCTCTCTCTCTCTCTCTCTCTCTCTCTCTCTCTCTCTCTTTCTTTCTTTCTTTCTTTCTTTCTCTCTCTCTCTCTCTCTCTGTCGCTCTCCCAACCCTGGGCCCAGCTCCGGAACACAGGCAGCACCGATACTGGTCCCAGCTCCGGAACACAGGCAGCACCGATACTGGTCCCAGCTCCGGAACACAGGCAGCACCGATACTGGGCCCAGCTCCGGAACACAGGCAGCACCGATACTGGTCCCAGCTAAAGGAACACAGGCAGCACCGATACTGGTCCCAGCTAAAGGAACACAGGCAGCACCGATACTGGTCCCAGCTAAAGGAACACAGGCAGCACCGATACTGGTCCCAGCTAAAGGAACACAGGCAGCACCTACACGGGTCCCAGCTAAAGGAACACAGGCAGCACCTACACGGGTCCCAGCTAAAGGAACACAGGCAGCACCGATACTGGTCCCAGCTAAAGGAACACAGGCAGCACCTACACGGGTCCCAGCTAAAGGAACACAGGCAGCACCTACACGGGTCCCAGCTAAAGGAACACAGGCAGCACCTACATGGGTCCCAGCTAAAGGAAGGTATTTTTACATTGTAGATAATTGCTGTTGGTGTGATTAATAGTAGTTTGTGTGATTAATAGTAGTTTGTGTGATTAATAGTAGTTTGTGTGATTAATAGTAGTTTGTGTGATTAGTAGTAGTTTGTGTGATTAGTAGTAGTTTGTGTGATTAGTAGTAGTTTGTGTGATTAGTAGAAGTTTGTGTGATTAATAGTAGTTTGTGTGATTAGTAGTAGTTTGTGTGATTAATAGTAGTTTGTGTGATTAGTAGTAGTTTGTGTGATTAGTAGTAGTTTGTGTGATTAATAGTAGTTTGTGTGATTAGTAGTAGTTTGTGTGATTAATAGTAGTTTGTGTGATTAGTAGTAGTTTGTGTGATTAATAGTAGTTTGTGTGATTAGTAGTAGTTTGTGTGATTAATAGTAGTTTGTGTGATTAGTAGTAGTTTGTGTGATTAGTAGTAGTTTGTGTGATTAGTAGTAGTTTGTGTGATTAGTAGTAGTTTGTGTGATTAGTAGAAGTTTGTGTGATTAGTAGTAGTTTGTGTGATTAGTAGTAGTTTGTGTGATTACTAGTAGTTTGTGTGATTAGTAGTAGTTTGTGTGATTAGTAGAAGTTTGTGTGATTAGTAGTAGTTTGTGTGATTAGTAGAAGTTTGTGTGATTAAGGGGAAGTAGACTGAGACTTTATGTCTCAAGGATGTTTTTGTATTGTAGGGTTGTAGTGATAGAAGGGAAATTGTATACTAGCCTGTGGTTGGTTCTGGGGAACTGTCTGCTAGAAAGCTTGTGGCTGGAAATCACAGATATGCTAACAGCACGAAGATGAGGAAGAGGCGGCAGAGAAGAGGAAGTGATGCCAACAGCGGTTGAGAATGTCCTGGTTAGCAGAAAATCATGAGCTTAATCAGGGTGAAAGGGCCTATTGAAAGTGCTGTCATATTAGTGGAAAACTGCTGAAGTATATAATTGTATGGACGGGAGGAGTTTTGACAGGAGAGAGTGTTGAGGACGGGGGGAGTTTTGACAGGAGAGAGTGTTGAGGACGGGGGGAGTTTTGACAGGAGAGAGTGTTGAGGACAGGGGGAGTTTTGACAGGAGAGAGTGTTGAGGACAGGGGGAGTTTTGACAGGAGAGAGTGTTGAGGACAGGGGGAGTTTTGACAGGAGAGAGTGTTGAGGACAGGGGGAGTTTTGACAGGAGAGAGTGTTGAGGACAGGGGGGAGTTTTGACAGGAGAGAGTGTTGAGGACGGGGGGGGAGTTATGACAGGAGAGAGTGTTGAGGACAGGGGGAGTTTTGACAGGAGAGAGTGTTGAGGACAGGGGGAGTTTTGACAGGAGAGAGTGTTGAGGACAGGGGGAGTTTTGACAGGAGAGAGTGTTGAGGACAGGGGGAGTTTTGACAGGAGAGAGTGTTGAGGACAGGGGGGGTTTTGACCGGAGAGAGTGTTGAGGACAGGGGGGAGTTTTGACAGGAGAGAGTGTTGAGGACGGGGGGAGTTTTGACAGGAGAGAGTGTTGAGGACGGGGGGAGTTTTGACCGGAGAGAGTGTTGAGGACGGGAGGAGTTTTGACAGGAGAGAGTGTTGAGGACAGGGGGGGGGGGGGGGGGGGGGTGACAGGAGAGAGTGTTGAGGACGGGGGGGGGGGGGGGGGGGGAGAGTTTTGACAGGAGAGAGTGTTGAGGACAGGGGGGGAGATTTGACAGGTGAGAGTGTTGAGGACAGGGGGGGGGAGTTTTGACAGGAGAGAGTGTTGAGGACAAGGGGGGGGGGAGTTTTGACAGGAGAGAGTGTTGAGGACAAGGGGGGGGGGGAGTTTTGACAGGAGAGAGTGTTGAGGACAAGGGGGGGGGGGAGTTTTGACAGGAGATAGTGTTGAGGACAGGGGGAGTTTTGACAGGAGAGAGTGTTGAGGATGGGGGGAGTTTTGACAGGAGAGAGTGTTGAGGACAGGGGGGAGTTTTGACAGGAGAGAGTGTTGAGGACAGGGGGGGGGGAGTTTTGACAGGAGAGAGTGTTGAGGACAGGGGGGAGTTATGACAGGAGAGAGTGTTGAGGATGGGGGGAGTTATGACAGGAGAGAGTGTTGAGGACAGGGGGAGTTTTGACAGGAGAGAGTGTTGAGGACAGGGGGAGTTTTGACAGGAGAGAGTGTTGAGGACGGGGGGAGTTTTGACAGGAGAGAGTGTTGAGGACGGGGGGAGTTTTGACAGGAGAGAGTGCTGAGGACGGGGGTAGTTTTGACAGGAGAGAGTGTTGAGGACGGGAGGAGTTTTGACAGGAGAGAGTGTTGAGGACGGGGGGAGTTTTGACAGGAGAGAGTGTTGAGGACAGGGGGAGTTTTGACAGGAGAGAGTGTTGAGGACAGGGGGGAGTTATGACAGGAGAGAGTGTTGAGGACAGGGGGGGGGAGTTTTGACAGGAGAGAGTGTTGAGGACAGGGGGGGGGGAGTTTTGACAGGAGAGAGTGTTGAGGACGGGGGGAGTTTTGACAGGAGAGAGTGTTGAGGACAGGGGGGAGTTATGACAGGAGAGAGTGTTGAGGACAGGGGGGGGAGTTTTGACAGGAGAGAGTGTTGAGGACAGGGGGAGTTTTGACAGGAGAGAGTGTTGAGGACAGGGGGAGTTTTGACAGGAGAGAGTGTTGAGGACAGGGGGGGGGAGTTATGACAGGAGAGAGTGTTGAGGACAGGGGGGGGAGTTATGACAGGAGAGAGTGTTGAGGATGGGGGGAGTTTTGACAGGAGAGAGTGCTGCATCACTCGAAAGGCCCGTATTCAGCTGTTGATTATTTTGGGTATTTAAAAAGTGAAAAACATTCTGAGTTTTGAGTATTCTGTGATAAACCAGTTTATTGCAAATTGAGTTCAACTTTCAGTATGCAGAACCTACACTGGGCTCCACTGGTCAGGAAGGTATGCAGAACCTACACTGGGCTCCACTGGTCAGGAAGGTATGCAACACCTACACTGAGCTCCACTGGACAGGAAGGTATGCAACACCTACACTGAGCTCCACTGGTCAGGAAGGTATGCAACACCTACACTGAGCTCCACTGGACAGGAAGGTATGCAGCACCTACACTGAGCTCCACTGGACAGGAAGGTATGCAGCACTGAGCTCCACTGGTCAGGAAGGTTTGCAGCACTGAGCTCCACTGGACAGGAAGGTTTGCAGCACTGAGCTCCACTGGACAGGAAGGTTTGCAGCACTGAGCTCCACTGGACAGGAAGGTTTGCAGCACTGAGCTCCACTGGACAGGAAGGTTTGCAGCACTGAGCTCCACTGGACAGGAAGGTTTGCAGCACTGAGCTCCACTGGACAGGAAGGTTTGCAGCACTGAGCTCCACTGGTCAGGAAGGTATGCAGCACTGAGCTCCACTGGTCAGGAAGGTATGCAGCACTGAGCTCCACTGGTCAGGAAGGTATGCAGCACCTACACTGGGCTCCACTGGTCAGGAAGGTATGCAGCACCTACACTGAGCTCCACTGGACAGGAAGGTATGCAGCACCTACACTGGGCTCCACTGGTCAGGAAGGTATGCAACACCTACACTGGGCTCCACTGGTCAGGAAGGTATGCAGCACCTACACTGGGCTCCACTGGTCAGGAAGGTATGCAACACCTACACTGAGCTCCACTGGACAGGAAGGTATGCAACACCTACACTGAGCTCCACTGGACAGGAAGGTATGCAACACTGGGCTCCACTGGTCAGGAAGGTATGCAACACTGGGCTCCACTGGTCAGGAAGGTATGCAACACTGAGCTCCACTGGTCAGGAAGGTATGCAACACTGGGCTCCACTGGTCAGGAAGGTATGCAACACTGAGCTCCACTGGTCAGGAAGGTATGCAACACTGGGCTCCACTGGTCAGGAAGGTATGCAACACTGAGCTCCACTGGTCAGGAAGGTATGCAACACTGAGCTCCACTGGTCAGGAAGGTATGCAACACTGAGCTCCACTGGTCAGGAAGGTATGCAACACTGAGCTCCACTGGTCAGGAAGGTATGCAACACTGGGCTCCACTGGTCAGGAAGGTATGCAACACTGAGCTCCACTGGTCAGGAAGGTATGCAACACTGGGCTCCACTGGTCAGGAAGGTATGCAACACTGAGCTCCACTGGTCAGGAAGGTATGCAACACTGAGCTCCACTGGTCAGGAAGGTATGCAACACTGAGCTCCACTGGTCAGGAAGGTATGCAACACTGAGCTCCACTGGTCAGGAAGGTATGCAACACTGAGCTCCACTGGTCAGGAAGGTATGCAACACTGAGCTCCACTGGTCAGGAAGGTATGCAACACTGGGCTCCACTGGTCAGGAAGGTATGCAACACTGGGCTCCACTGGTCAGGAAGGTATGCAACACTGAGCTCCACTGGTCAGGAAGGTATGCAACACTGGGCTCCACTGGTCAGGAAGGTATGCAACACTGAGCTCCACTGGTCAGGAAGGTATGCAACACTGGGCTCCACTGGTCAGGAAGGTATGCAACACTGAGCTCCACTGGTCAGGAAGGTATGCAGCACCTACACTGGGCTCCACTGGTCAGGAAGGTATGCAACACCTACACTGGGCTCCACTGGTCAGGAAGGTATGCAGCACCTACACTGGGCTCCACTGGTCAGGAAGGTATGCAACACCTACACTGAGCTCCACTGGACAGGAAGGTATGCAACACCTACACTGAGCTCCACTGGACAGGAAGGTATGCAACACTGGGCTCCACTGGTCAGGAAGGTATGCAGAACCTACACTGGGCTCCACTGGTCAGGAAGGTATGCAACACCTACACTGAGCTCCACTGGACAGGAAGGTATGCAACACCTACACTGAGCTCCACTGGACAGGAAGGTATGCAACACCTACACTGAGCTCCACTGGACAGGAAGGTTTGCAGCACTGAGCTCCACTGGTCAGGAAGGTTTGCAGCACTGAGCTCCACTGGACAGGAAGGTTTGCAGCACTGAGCTCCACTGAACAGGAAGGTTTGCAGCACTGAGCTCCACTGGTCAGGAAGGTTTGCAGCACTGAGCTCCACTGGACAGGAAGGTTTGCAGCACTGAGCTCCACTGGACAGGAAGGTTTGCAGCACTGAGCTCCACTGGACAGGAAGGTTTGCAGCACTGAGCTCCACTGGACAGGAAGGTTTGCAGCACTGAGCTCCACTGGACAGGAAGGTTTGCAGCACTGAGCTCCACTGGACAGGAAGGTTTGCAGCACTGAGCTCCACTGGTATTTTACTAAGTCATTAGAATTGATGTATTACCTTCTGTTTGACTTGGCACTAAGCTACTGCTGTATTTGAGAGTTCTCTGCAGGCAGAATGATTATACTGTAGTTCAAAATGCTCTAAAATGGGAAAGGAACCCCATAGGGAATGACTGGGTTTCTGTAGTTTGGGCTGTAGTTTCTGTGGTCTGGGCTTGCCTGCCAGAGTCACCACTATCTCCAACTACTCAATACATCACAGTGTCAGCTCTGCTTGTTCGTTCTCTCTCTCTCTCTCTCTCTCTCTCTCTCTCTCTCTCTCTCTCTCTCTCTCTCTCTCTCTCTCTCTCAATTCAATTTGCTTTATTGGCATGACGTATCAATGTACATATTGCCAAAGCTTACTTTGGAGAGTTACAATATTAACATAATTACATTTATAATAATCATTATTGACAACAGTTACAACAATAATCAAGGGTCAAAACAACCCTACATTGAACAATAACAATGGTATAGAGGACATGTGCAGGTTGGTTGGTCTGTCAGACACTGCCCCTCATCTTATGGCAGGCAGCAATGTAGTGTGCTGCCAACCCACAGCTCTCTGCCTCCTCCCCCAACAGCAAGGGTAGCTTATTCTCATCAGAGAGGTCTTCAAAAACTTTAATAAAGCTTTTACATTTGGGGAAACGACACTCTCTAATTGTTTGATATTTTTTGACATTTTGTCATTGTTGCACAGCCTCTCCTCTACAGGGAGCTGGGCTTGGTAATGATATGAGAGGGTGTGTGTGTCTTTTCCATGAATTTTCAGAGAGGAGAGAATATGACTGTGCTGGCTAATCTTTACATTGCATTTAGAGGGGGTTGATGGGGTGTATAGTTTACTGTTCGAATTTCACATTTTTACAATCTTGCTCATTTCCATTTTGATCAACCTTAGCGAATGAAAGGCCAAGAATGCAAAGTCTGCCACGCCCACTGTAGCGCAGCGTGGAATCTTGCTTCGCGTCGATGCAGACAACTAGTTCCACAAGGCGAACCCGCTCCGAGTAACCGCAGCCTCGAGCCCAGATGCGACTCTGTCTCCTCTGGGACGCGTTGGGCGGGAGGCTATGATAAAGACTGAACTTGGTAACTTGCACACAGTATAACATAAACGCAATTGAATGCAAGTTATAGCAGGGTTGGATCGTTGTAATTCTCGACATTGAACCCTGATATTAACCTCACCAGCAGCCGAAACAGACAGACAAAAAGGACCGCTTCTTGTTCCTCCCGAAATCGCCTTTGAATGTGAGCTGTCCGCGGCACCTGGACGGGAAAGATGCAGCAAAGAAGATGCGTTTTTTTAATGGTTTTCTCCTTTTTACTACAGATGGGGAACGCAGGTAAGTGGCGCAGATTGGGACACCAATAACTCAGCAAGCATTCAAATAGATTCAATGAATGTCATCACTGACTGGTGTTGTAGCCTATTGTCCAGTTGGTGCACAGAAACACCTATACCATTCAATGCAACTCCATAACCTATGCTTTCAGCATCACGCATAGCAGGCACATCTGTATGTAGTTTATACGGGGTTGTAATGGTATTTGTTTTGTCAGGTGCTGCGTGCATGCTGTTGCTGCGTGCATGTTGTTGCTGCATGCATGATTTATGCCAATGATGAGGAATAGGGCTACCGTCAATATGTAACGGTGCATTAGAAGCATAACCATCTTATGTTTCATCTGAATTGTTCATGCAACAAAGACAGAATCGAAGTTGTTCCGTTTGTGTGGTCCGTCTGCAAATATGCATAAAGCTCGAGGCTGAAAGCCGATCGAATAGAATCCCACCTCTAATCCAATAAGGAAGCGTGTTTTCAGGACCATGGCTAGCAACCGGCCGAAAACAACACTACTGTCGTTAGGGAGAAAATGTCTCAACTGTGTTTGTGAAAGAGGAAGGGTCGCGCAGCAGTAATTACCTGGATGAAGGATTTAGCCTGTATTGTGAACGGTGTTAGTCTAAAGACAATGCCACGTATTATACGCGTTGTTTTACAGAGAATGTACAATCAAATAATCTACCGAGTTTACTATTGTGATATTCTACATCGATTTTACAGCTGGCATTACTGTATCATACTGATACACAGTTTATTATAGGTTAAGAGGGAGAAAGAGAGAGGGGGGGAGAGAGTAAGCAAGAGAGGAGGAGAGGGAGAGAGGGGGGAGAGCGAGAGACATGTAGATAGACTACATGTATTTATTTTGCTCTTAGTCTCTACCAGAAGACCGTTGATAAACCTGTCATTGTGACTCAGAGAGATACTGTAAAACCAACGTAGTCTGTAAACTAGATGTCTAGAGTAAGGGCAGAAGATCATCTGGCTGTTACCATAGAGATCTTTTTAAATTCCACTAGCATTCTAATTCCTAACTCTATGCTTGTCACTCAGTGAAGGTCAATGGGAAAAACCCATGTGATTGGCAGCCTACGCCCCCTGAGTTCTAGAATGCTTATTCTGTTCTATACTCTCAGAAGAAGCCGAAATGATCCCTAAAATCAGAGCTTTCATTCTCTTCACTGGCATCAGATATAGTGTGATGTATTACTAGGAGGGATGACATTTCTTCTTCCCACTTCCCTTCCATACCACCTTGCTGTGCTGACACGCGTGCCTGGCACATGAGGAAATGTGATCTTTCTCTCCCCATATCTCTCTCGCTCTCTCACCCTCCCTTTCTCTCTCTCTCTCTCTCTCTCTGCCTGCTGTCTCCGCCTCTCAATCTGGAAAATGAATAACAACATGACATTCACTCGAGAAAAAGAGAGAGAGAAACAGTGAGCAAGCACAGAGAGCAGGGAGAGAGAGAGCACAGAGAGAGCACAGAAAGAGAGAGCACAGAGAGAAAGAGATAGGGAGCAGGGAGAGAGAGAGCACAGAGAGCAGGGAGAGGGAGAGAGAGCACAGAGAGCACAGAGAGCAGGGAGAGGGAGAGAGAGCACAGAGAGAGCACAGAGAGAAAGAGAGAGGGAGCAGGGAGAGAGAGGGCACAGAGAGCAGGGAGAGGGAGAGAGAGAGAGCACAGAGAGAGAGAGAGAGCCAGAGAGAGAAAGTGAAAGAGAGAGCAGGGAGAGGGAGAAAGAGGAAAAGAGGCAGGTTTCATGGCTCGGGGCATGAGCGGATGACTGATCAGCTTAATTAAACTAATACCAAAGACTATGAACACTATCCATCCCTCTCTCGCTCCTTCTTCTCTGTCATATCAGACTATATAGAACATCTCTCTCTCTCCTTCTTCTCTGTCATATCAGACTATATAGAACATCCCTCTCTCTCCTTCTCTATATTACCAGACTATGTAGAACATCTCTCTCTCTCTCCTTCTTCTCTATAATATCAGACTATAGAGAACATCCCTCTCTCTCTCTCTCCTTCTTCTCTATAATACCAGACTATATAGAACATCCCTCTCTCTCTCATTCTTCTCTATAATACCAGACTATATAGAACATCCCTCTCTCTCTCTCTCTCTCCTTCTTCTCTATAATACCAGACTATATAGAACATCCCTCTCTCTCTCTCTCTCCTTCTTCTCTATAATATCAGACTATATAGAACATCCCTCTCTCTCTCCTTCTTCTCTTATCCATTCTGTCTCTTCCTTGCTTTCCTATGAACTGTGTGATGCTCTCGTTCTTCCTCTTTCTCTTTCTTGTCTGTGAGGGATTTTTTTATATCTGGTTATACTGAGAGTTCAAAATGAAACTTGATATCAATAAATCTTGATTAGCATTTTGAGTCCAAAGAAACCATACTGGTAAAACTGCAGCTAGCATAGCATCAACCATATTGGTAGACCTGCAGCTAGCATAGCATCAACCATAGTGGTAGACCTGCAGCTAGCATAGCATCAACCATAGTGGTAGACCTGCAGCTAGCATAGCATCAACCATAGTGGTAGACCTGCAGCTAGCATAGCATCAACCATAGTGGTAGACCTGCAGCTGGCATAGCATCAACCATAGTGGTAGACCTGCAGCTAGCATAGCATCAACAGTAGTGGTAGACCTGCAGCTGGCATAGCATCAACCATAGTGGTAGACCTGCAGCTGGCATAGCATCAACCATAGTGGTAGACCTGCAGCTAGCATAGCATCAACCATAGTGGTAGACCTGCAGCTAGCATAGCATCAACCATAGTGGTAGACCTGCAGCTAGCATAGCATCAACCATAGTGGTAGACCTGCAGCTGGCATAGCATCAACCATAGTGGTAGACCTGCAGCTGGCATAGCATCAACCATAGTGGTAGACCTGCAGCTAGCATAGCATCAACAGTAGTGGTAGACCTGCAGCTAGCATAGCATCAACAGTAGTGGTAGACCTGCAGCTGGCATAGCATCAACCATAGTGGTAGACCTGCAGCTAGCATAGCATCAACCATAGTGGTAGACCTGCAGCTAGCATAGCATCAACCATAGTGGTAGACCTGCAGCTAGCATCAACCCATTCCCTCTCTCTTTGTAGATGTTTTTTCTGGTGACCATGACCGCTACACGACCAGGACCGGTGAGGGGAGGAGGTGGTCGGACAGCCCGGTCCTGGTGTACCGTCACGTGGACCAAGACGGCCAGGAGAGGACCCTGGGTCTGGAGACACCCGGGTGGCAGCGTGGTGGGGACAGAGACAGTCTTCATGCTTTGGTTAACACCCTCAGTGCCCAGCACCAGGCCAGACTGGACAGCTTCAGGTAAAGAGAGATGCTTGAAACCGACACAGTCCATCACATAACAAAAACTGAAACCCATTTAAAAAACAAAATGAAACGCGGATGTAGTGAGGATGTTGAGTTTGAGATCAAATCAAATCAAAAATCAAATCAAATTTTATTTGTCACATACACATGGTTAGCAGATGTTAATGCGAGTGTAGCGAAATGCTTGTGCCTCTAGTTCCGACAATGCAGTAATAACCAACAAGTAATCTAACTAACAATTCCAAAACTACTGTCTTATACACAGTGTAAGGGGATAAAGAATATGTACATAAGGATATATGAATGAGTGATGGTACAGAGCAGCATAGGCAAGATACAGTAGATGGTATCGAGTACAGTATATACATATGAGATGAGTATGTAAACAAAGTGGCATAGTTTAAAGTGGCTAGTGATACATGTATTACATAAGGATGCAGTCGATGATATAGAATGCAAGAGACATTCACAGAAAGGGACACAATAAAGAATTATTCAACACAATTGAACCTTAGTTTAATAGTATTTTTACAACCAACTCCCTTTGTTGTCTTGTGTCTCATGTTACTGTATGTAATACTGCGATTCAGGTTATACCTGCCGTAGTACACATGAAATGGAACTAATGAGATGTCTCCATAGTGCACCCTGATCATACAGAATGTTTCAGCAGGGACATGGCCAGGGTGGACAGCCTCCTCACCCAGTCCTCCCAGACCCATGCCAGGCTGGCCAAGCTGATGCCCGCTGCCCTGCTGGAGTCCCAGTCCCGCCAGGCGCCCCGTGGCCATGGAGCCGTCAGCCTGTTGGCACAGCCGGAGCAGGAGGTACGGGTGGAGAACGCTCCGGTCTCGGCGCGCTGTATGGTCACCGTGGTGAGTAGAGTGTAGATATTTCCCATCTACACTCTGGATGTATTGATAGGTCGCTCCACCAGTCCCTTTGAGATGTGTACCTTGGTAAAAACACATTTGATTTCAACTAATTTCAACATTCTGTCATAGAGAGATGTTCAACTTAATAAAATCACGTTTTCCCATTTCAAACTGTTAAATAAAAAAGTGTCAAGTAGAGTAACAGGGTTGACAGTAACAGGGTTGACTGTAACAGGGTTGACCGTAACAGGGTTGACAGTAACAGGGTTGACTGTAACAGGGTTGACAGTAACAGGGTTGACTGTAACAGGGTTGACCGTAACAGGGTTGACAGTAACAGGGTTGACTGTAACAGGGTTGACCGTAACAGGGTTGACCGTAACAGGGTTGACCGTAACAGGGTTGACAGTAACAGGGTTGACCGTAACAGGGTTGACTGTGACAGGGTTGACCGTGACAGGGTTGACAGTAACAGGGTTGACAGTAACAGGGTTGACAGTAACAGGGTTGACTGTAACAGGGTTGACAGTAACAGGGTTGACAGTAACAGGGTTGACAGTAACAGGGTTGACTGTAACAGGGTTGACAGTAACAGGGTTGACTGTAACAGGGTTGACAGTAACAGGGTTGACAGTAACAGGGTTGACAGTTACAGGGTTGACCGTAACAGGGTTGACAGTAACAGGGTTGACAGTAACAGGGTTGACAGTAACAGGGTTGACTGTAACAGGGTTGACTGTAACAGGGTTGACAGTAACAGGGTTGACTGTAACAGGGTTGACAGTAACAGGGTTGACTGTAACAGGGTTGACAGTAACAGGGTTGACAGTAACAGGGTTGACAGTTACAGGGTTGACCGTAACAGGGTTGACAGTAACAGGGTTGACAGTAACAGGGTTGACAGTAACAGGGTTGACTGTAACAGGGTTGACTGTAACAGGGTTGACAGTAACAGGGTTGACTGTAACAGGGTTGACAGTAACAGGGTTGACAGTAACAGGGTTGACAGTAACAGGGTTGACAGTAACAGGGTTGACCGTAACAGGGTTGACCGTAACAGGGTAAAGTTTAGCACTTTAGCAAGTCTTTATTTCTCAAAAAAAAAAATATATTGCTTCATTAAATTCGCCATGTGGTCTTTAAACCACATGGAGAAACCACAGACACCCATACATACCCCACAAGACACAACTCTGTATTGGGGCAGAATCTCTTCTTAAAACATCAAAAAGACACTCATTTCGTGGAATGACCCAGATAATGATTGGTGGTTGGGTGACTGCGATTTTATGGATTTTCACTTTGGTATCTTGAGCCGGTGGAATCACGAGACTTTGGTATAAACAATCATGAATATATGAACTACTGTGAGCCCGACACTCTGGGTGTCGGTCTGAAACAGCAGGAAATACAATCATGAATATATGAACTACTGTGAGCCCGACACTCTGGGTGTCCGTCTGAAACAGCAGGAAATACAATCATGAATATATGAACTACTGTGAGCCCGACACTCTGGGTGTCCGTCTGAAACCTCAGAACATAGGATTCCATCCAGAAGCAGCTCTGAATGTATAGCAGACCAGGTTGGAGGATTGCCATCCTATGGATTTTCACTTTGAGAGGTGATTTACTATCGTAACACTGTGGATTCAGAGTCCTTGATTGTAGATAATGATGATTGATTGATTGATCATTTAATTGATCATTTAACACGTCAGGAGCTCTTGCTGAGACATGGGTGTTGACTGTTCAGAGTGAGGTTGGAGGATGTGGGAAGAGGCCCAGGTTGAAGCCATTGGTCCTGAAGGTGGGCGAGGCCTGGCTGGGGCCAGATGGCGCCGATGTCCCCCTCTCTGTGATGGATGAGAAAGACCATCTGCTATTATAACAGGCAGGCCTTCAGAAGGAGTGTGCGTGTGTCTGTGTGTTAGTGTGTGTGTGTGTGTGTTAGAGTGTGTCTGTGTGTTAGTGTGTGTGTGTGTGTCTGTGTGTTAGAGTGTGTCTGTGTGTGTCTGTGTGTCCCCACAGTCTCTGTCTTTCCACGAGATGTTGTTTCATAAATTTTTTAAGGGAATCTTGCTGTTTTCTTGAGTCATTTGAGGTGAAAGGGAGTTCCATGTGATCATGTCTCTGTAGAATACTGTGTGTTGCATTGAATTCGTTTTGAACTTGGGGACTGTGAAGAGACCCCTAGTGAAATGCCTTGTGGGTGTCTGAGCTGAATGTTATTTGATTACGTAGACAATCTGGAACGTTCATCACGGTAATATTTCTCATTAAAACTAGAAGAGAAGCAGTTAATCTCTTGTCAAAACCTCAACCAGACTGGCCTGCATTTTGTTGATGTTAGTTCTGTATGTGTAGTTAAGGGCAAGGCTTCTCTGTTTTGAACCAGCTGCAGGTTTATTAGGTCTGTCTTTTCTACACCTGACCCTATTACCGGACAGTAATCAAGATGGGTCAAGACCAGAGCCTGAAAACACATATTTTATGAAAGACATACCCCTCCCCATTCTCACAACAACTTAGTCAATATGACTCGACCGTAATAATTGACCATCCAGTGTGTTATACCTAGGAGTTAAACTTCCTCAACTTTCTCAATGGCCACACCCTTTATACACAAACTCCAGTTGAGGTTTATGTCTTTAGAAAATGTTTTGAACCAAATACAAATGCTTTTAGTTTAGTTTTAGATGTGTTTAGTTTAGTCAGCCATACTATCAGTCAGCCATTCCCATACTGACTGTGACTCCTGTTGGTAGAAGGTCAGTGAGCTCACTGGCTTTGAGGTGCTGACATGTAGAGTGGGGAGTCATCCGTGTACATAGTCATTCTAGCTTGGTGTAAAACCAGTGGAAAGTTATCTGTAAAAATAGAGAAGAACATCCGGACCAAGACAACAGCCCTAAGCAATAAGCAGAGACATTGTACTGTACTGGGAGAGTAACGGACCAAGACAACAGCCCTAAGCAATAAGCAGAGACATTGTACTGTACTGGGAGAGTAACGGACCAAGAGAACAGCCCTAAGCAATAAGCAGAGACATTGTACTGTACTGGGAGAGTAACGGACCAAGAGAACAGCCCTAAGCAATAAGCAGAGACATTGTACTGTACTGGGAGAGTAACGGACCAAGAAAACAGCCCTAAGCAATAAGCAGAGACATTGTGCTGTACTGGGAGAGTAACGGACCAAGACAACAGCCCTAAGCAATAAACAGAGACATTGTACTGTACTGGGAGAGTAACGGACCAAAACAACAGCCCTAAGCAATAAGCAGAGACATTGTACTGTACTGGGAGAGTAACGGACCAAAACAACAGCCCTAAGCAATAAACAGAGACATTGTACTGTACTGGGAGAGTAACAGACCAAGACAACAGCCCTAAGCAATAAGCAGAGACATTGTACTGTACTGGGAGAGTAACGGACCAAGACAACAGCCCTAAGCAATAAACAGAGACATTGTACTGTACTGGGAGAGTAACGGACCAAGACAACAGCCCTAAGCAATAAGCAGAGACATTGTACTGTACTGGGAGAGTAACGGACCAAGAGAACAGCCCTAAGCAATAAGCAGAGACATTGTACTGTACTGGGAGAGTAACGGACCAAGAAAACAGCCCTAAGCAATAAGCAGAGACATTGTGCTGTACTGGGAGAGTAACGGACCAAGACAACAGCCCTAAGCAATAAACAGAGACATTGTACTGTACTGGGAGAGTAACGGACCAAAACAACAGCCCTAAGCAATAAGCAGAGACATTGTACTGTACTGGGAGAGTAACGGACCAAAACAACAGCCCTAAGCAATAAACAGAGACATTGTACTGTACTGGGAGAGTAACAGACCAAGACAACAGCCCTAAGCAATAAGCAGAGACATTGTACTGTACTGGGAGAGTAACGGACCAAGACAACAGCCCTAAGCAATAAACAGAGACATTGTACTGTACTGGGAGAGTAACGGACCAAGACAACAGCCCTAAGCAATAAGCAGAGACATTGTACTGTACTGGGAGAGTAACGGACCAAGAGAACAGCCCTAAGCAATAAGCAGAGACATTGTACTGTACTGGGAGAGTAACGGACCAAGAGAACAGCCCTAAGCAATAAGCAGAGACATTGTACTGTACTGGGAGAGTAACGGACCAAGACAACAGCCCTAAGCAATAAACAGAGACATTGTACTGTACTGGGAGAGTAACGGACCAAGACAACAGCCCTAAGCAATAAGCAGAGACATTGTACTGTACTGGGAGAGTAACGGACCAAGAGAACAGCCCTAAGCAATAAGCAGAGACATTGTACTGTACTGGGAGAGTAACGGACCAAGAGAACAGCCCTAAGCAATAAGCAGAGACATTGTACTGTACTGGGAGAGTAACGGACCAAGACAACAGCCCTAAGCAATAAACAGAGACATTGTACTGTACTGGGAGAGTTGGCTGTTGTGTGTGTGTGTGCATGTGTACCAGGTGTGTCTGTGTGTATGTGTTCTCTCCTATAGATTCTATATGTGTTCTCTCCTATAGATTGTGTATGCGTTCTCTCCTATAGATTCTGTATGTGTTCTCTCCTATAGATTCTATATGTATTCTCTCCTATAGATTCTATATGTATTCTCTCCTATAGATTCTATATGTGTTTTCTCCTATAGATTGTAGATTCTGTGTTCTCTCTTATAGATTGTGTATATGTCCTCTCCTATAGATTCTATATGTGTTCTCTCCTATAGATTGTGTATGTGTTCTCTCCTATAGATTGTGTATGTGTTCTCTCCTATAGATTGTATATGTGTTCTCTCCTATAGATTGTGTATGTGTTCTCTCCTATAGATTGTGTGTGTGTTCTCTCCTATAGATTGTGTATGTGTTATCTCCTATAGATTGTGTATGTGTTCTCTCCTATAGATTCTATATGTGTTCTCTCCTATAGATTGTGTATGTTTTCTCTCCTATAGATTGTGTATGTGTTCTCTCCTATAGAGTCTGTATGTGTTCTCTCCTATAGATTCTGTATGTGTTCTCTCCTATAGATTGTGTATGTGTTCTCTCCTATAGATTGTGTATGTGTTCTCTCCTATAGAGTCTGTATGTGTTCTCTCCTATAGATTGTATATGTCTGAATATCATGGTTAGTGTATGTGTTCTCTCCTATAGATTGTGTATGTCTGAATATCATGGTTAGTGTGGTGTTGATCCATCTACCTCAACAATGGGTCGTTACGTAACATTAACGATGAGATAAGTTGCTTTGACCTTCACTCTCACATTGAGATTCTCTTACAGCGCCAGCTGAACCCCACCAGACACACACACACACACACACACACACACACACACACACAGAGTCTGTCCGTCCATCTGTCCGTCCGTCCGTCCGTCCGTCCGTCTGTCCGTCTGTCCGTCTGTCCATCCGTCCGTCCGTCCGTCTGTCCGTCCGTCCGTCCGTCCCCTGTCTAGCCGTAGTCCCCTGTAGTCCCCCGTCTAGCCGTAGTCCCCCGTCTAGCCGTAGTCCCCCGTCTAGCCGTAGTCCCCTGTCTAGCCGTAGACCCCTGTCTAGCCGTAGTCCCCTGTCTAGCCGTAGTCCCCTTGGTAGCCGTAGTCCCCTTGGTAGCCGTAGTCCCCTTGGTAGCCGTAGACCCCTTGGTAGCCGTAGTCCCCTGTCTAGCCGTAGACCCCTTGGTAGCCGTAGTCCCCTTGGTAGCCGTAGTCCCCTTGGTAGCCGTAGTCTCCTTGGTAGCCGTAGTCCCCTTGGTAGCCGTAGACCCCTTGGTAGCCGTAGTCCCCTTGGTAGCCGTAGACCCCTTGGTAGCCGTAGACCCCTTGGTAGCCGTAGTCCCCTTGGTAGCCGTAGACCCCTTGGTAGCCGTAGACCCCGTGGTAGCCGTAGACCCCTTGGTAGCCGTAGTCCCCTGTCTAGCCGTAGTCCCCTTGGTAGCCGTAGACCCCTTGGTAGCCGTAGACCCCTTGGTAGCCGTAATCCCCTGTCTAGCCGTAGTCCCCTTGGTAGCCGTAGTCCCCTTGGTAGCCGTAGTCCCCTTGGTAGCCGTAGTCCCCTTGGTAGCCGTAGACCCCTTGGTAGCCGTAGACCCCTTGGTAGCCGTAGACCCCGTGGTAGCCGTAGTCCCCTTGGTAGCCGTAGTCCCCTTGGTAGCCGTAGTCCCCTTGGTAGCCATAGACCCCTTGGTAGCCGTAGTCCCCCGTCTAGCCGTAGTCTCCCGGTTAGCCATATTCCCCTGTCTAGCCTGCTGAAAGGTTTATGGACGACACAGAACCCTACTTCTCCACTGGAGAATTCAAGTCTGACTCCTAAATGGCACAATATTCCCTCTATAGTGCACTACATAGCCATATGGGCCCTGTTCAAAATGAGTGCCCTATGTAAGGAATAGGGTGCCATTCAGGATGCAACCTTAAAATCAATCACTTTACTGGCTCAGTGGTCCCTTCAGCACTCTGTCTGTAGACCGACCAGAATCCTCTGATTTAACAACTGATCTCAAGAGAAAGGAGAGAGGGAGAGAGAGAACGAGAGAGAGAAACAAACAGATAGGCAGAGTGAGAGAGATATATAGAGAGAGGGGAGGAAGACCAGAGAGAGAGAGATTGGGGGGACTCCTATGGACTATTAAATACACATCACTACACTGATGAGACAGACTGTACATGGATGAGACAGACTGTACATGGATGAGACAGACTGTACAGGGATGAGACAGACTGTACAGGGATGAGACAGACAGTACAGGGATGAGACAGACAGTACAGAGATGAGACAGACTGTACAGGGATGAGACAGAGAGTACAGGGATGAGACAGACAGTACAGGGATGAGACAGACAGTACAGGGATGAGACAGACAGTACAGAGATGAGACAGACTGTAAAGGGATGAGACAGACAGTACAGGGATGAGACAGACAGTACAGGGATGAGACAGACTGTACAGGGATGAGACAGACTGTAAAGGGATGAGACAGACTGTACATGGATGAGACAGACTGTACAGGGATGAGACAGACAGTACAGAGATGAGACAGACAGTACAGAGATGAGACAGACAGTACAGGGATGAGACAGACAGTACAGGGATGAGACAGACAGTACAGAGATGAGACAGACTGTAAAGGGATGAGACAGACAGTACAGGGATGAGACAGACAGTACAGGGATGAGACAGACAGTACAGGGATGAAACATTAAAACAATGAACTGACTATGAGACAATATTGATGTATTGACACTGTAGAAGCTCCACTGGGAGCACACGGGGCGGCAGGGTAGCTTAGTGGTTAGAGCGTTGGACTAGTAACCGGAAGGTTGCAAGTTCAAACCCCCGAGCTGACAAGGTACAAATCTGTCGTTCTGCCCCTGAACAGGCAGTTAACCCACTGTTCCCAGGCCGTTATTGAAAATAAGAATTTGTTCTTAACTGACTTGCCTAGTTAAGTAAAGGTAAAATAAAATTTAAAAAACACACACACTGGCTGGCTGAGTCTATGGAGTAACGTAGACCACTAATGAACAACAGTGCTGTTTGCTTACTGTAACATTCAGTCCAATTAGTTTACCTCGTCCAGCCCACAATGCTTTGTAAGGACGGAGTAAAACTAATCATTTATAACAATAGACGCTGAACACATAGTTATACCACCATGCATGACAAATAGAGGAGCATTACTGAGATACAAATTACCCCCGGTGTGTAAACAAAGTGTTGCCTCTTCACAACCTTGATAGAGACAGAGAGAGAGAGAGAGAGAGAGCTGTGAGACAGAGTGAGGAGAGAGGAGAGAGAGACAGAGGAGAAGAGCTGTGAGACAGAGTAGAGACAGAGAAGAGCTGTGAGACAGAGAGTAGAAAGAGAGAGAGAGCTGTGAGACAGAGTGAGGAGAGAGGAGAGAGAGACAGAGGAGAAGAGCTGTAAGACAGAGTAGAGAGAGAGACAGAGAAGAGCTGTGAGACAGAGAGTAGAAAGAGAGAGAAAGCTGTGAGACAGAGTGAGGAGAGAGGAGAGAGAGACAGAGAGAGAGAGAGAGCTGTGAGACAGAGTGAGGAGAGAGAGACAGACAGAAACAGAGGAGAAGAGCTGTGAGACAGAGGAGTAGAACTGTGAGACAGAGGAGTAGAGTTGTGAGACAGAGGAGTAGAGCTGTGAGACAGAGGAGTAGAGCTGTGAGACAAAGGAGTAGAGCTGTGAGACAAAGGAGTAGAGCTGTGAGACAAAGGAGTAGAGCTGTGAGACAAAGGAGTAGAGTTGTGAGACAGAGGAGTAGAGCTGTGAGACAGAGGAGTAGAGCTGTGAGACAGAGGAGTAGAGCTGTGAGACAAAGGAGTAGAGCTGTGAGACAGAGGAGTAGAGCTGTGAGACAAAGGAGTAGAGCTGTGAGACAAAGGAGTAGAGCTGTGAGACAAAGGAGTAGAGCTGTGAGACAGAGGAGTAGAGCTGTGAGACAAAGGAGTAGAGCTGTGAGACAGAGGAGTAGAGCTGTGAGACAGAGGAGTAGAGTTGTGAGACAGAGGAGTAGAGCTGTGAGACAGAGGAGTAGAGCTGTGAGACAGAGGAGTAGAGCTGTGAGACAAAGGAGTAGAGCTGTGAGACAGAGGAGTAGAGCTGTGAGACAGAGGAGTAGAGCTGTGAGACAGAGTGAGGAGACAGGGCCACTCTGTGTCTGGGGGGGGGGGGGGGGGGGGACATATCCCCATTAAAGCAGGACAGTCTCCTACATAGATCTCCTGTCTTTGCCTTCTGTATGAAACCATAGCAGACCAGCGGACAGTATCTCTCTACTGACATCATGTTAGCTGCTCCGCCCCAAAGGTCAGAGACTCTGTGACCAGCTCTTCTCTGTAGCCCATCTCAA
Source organism: Oncorhynchus mykiss (assembly GCF_057628025.1). Taxonomy (NCBI): domain Eukaryota; kingdom Metazoa; phylum Chordata; class Actinopteri; order Salmoniformes; family Salmonidae; genus Oncorhynchus; species Oncorhynchus mykiss. The sequence goes on along the minus strand of NC_143036.1, from coordinate 77,511,337 downwards.
CACACATAACAGCTACGACTGGCTACCTACCACCTCCCCAAGGAAAGATGTATGTGACCAGCTCTTCTCTGTAGCCCATCTCAACACACATAACAGCTACGACTGGCTACCTACCACCTCCCCAAGTGTGTGACATGGCGCTGGCTAGCAGAGGCTCGGATGCTGTTTAGTGTTTGTACCAACGAGATCTGTGTGAAAGCAACCCAAGGCCTGGTGTTTGGCCCGAGGGGGATCTCTCTAGAATGGATAATGAGTATTATAAAGATGTTGATCTAAAAATGGGATTCTCTCTCTCTTTTCTCTCTCTCACTCTTTGTCTCTCCTCTTTCTCTCTCTCTCTCTCCCCCTCTCTCGCTTTCTCTCACTCTTTGTCTCTCCTCTCTCTCTCTCTCCCCCTCTCTCGCTCTCTCTCACTCTTTGTCTCTCCTCTCTCCCTCTCTCTCCCCCTCTCTCGCTCTCTCTCACTCTTTGTCTCTCCTCTTTCTCTCTCTCTCTCTCTCCCCCTCTCTCGCCCTCTCTCACTCTTTGTCTCTCCTCTTTCTCTCTCTCTCTCCCCCTCTCTCGCTCTCTCTCACTCTTTGTCTCTCCTCTCTCTCTCTCTCTCTCTGTCCTCTCTCTCTGTCTCTCTCCCCCTCTCCCTCTGTCTGTCTCTCTTTCTCCTCCTCTCTCTCTGTCTCTCTCCCCCTCTCTCGCTCTCTCTCTCTCTCTCCCCTGTTTCTCTCTCTCTCCCCCTCTCTCGCTCTCTCTCTCTCTCTCCCCTGTTTCTCTCTCTCTCCCCCTCTCTCGCTCTGTCTGTCTCTCTTGCATCTCTCTCTGTCGCCAAAATATTATCTTTCCTTCTAAGGAGAAAATGCTCCACCGTTAAGCCATGTTGCTGTTTTCCAGTAACTTAGCAACAGCAGGTCTAGACAGACTATAAGATATGGTAAAATCCAATACATGACAGCTTCTCCTCCTCCTCCTCCTGTCTCTAGTAGATAGGTGGTGAATGGGTTAACAGGAAATGAAAAAGAGCAGGCAGGCGTGTGTATAATGGAGGTAATGTCTGTGATGTGCCACAGGTCGGTGATAAGCGATGATGATGATGATGTGGTGGAGTGGATAATCATCTCCGTGGTAACTACACGGAGAGGCTGATAGGGAAACTGGTCCTCTACGACGCAAAGAGGTCCTACTGTCTGTCTGTCTAAACACACCTCAATGGGAGGATAGTATCTGTCTGTCTGTCTCAAAGCACCTAAATGGGAGCATAGTATCTGTCTGTCTGTCTGTCTGTCTGTCTGTCTGTCTGTCTGTCTGCCTCAACGCACCTCAATGGGAGCATAGCATCTGTCTGTCTGTCTGTCTGTCTGTCTGTCTGTCTGTCTGTCTGTCTGTCTGTCTGTCTGTCTGCCTCAACGCACCTCAATGGGAGCATAACATCTGTCTGTCTGTCTGTCTCAACGCACCTCAATGGGAGCGTCTGTCTGTCTGTCTGTCTGTCTGTCTGTCTGTCTGTCTGTCTGTCTGTCTGTCTGTCTGTCTCAACGCACCTCAATGGGAGCATAGCATCTGTCTGTCTGCCTCAACGCACCTCAATGGGAGCATAGTATCTGTCTGTCTGTCTCAACGCACCTCAATGGGAGCATAGTATCTGTTTGTCTGCCTCAACGCACCTCAATGGGAGCATAGTATCTGTCTGTCTGTCTGTCTCAACGCACCTCAATGGGAGCATAGTATCTGTCTGTCTGTCTCAACGCACCTCAATGGGAGCATAGTATCTGTCTGTCTGTCTGCCTCAACGCACCTCAATGGGAGCATAGTATCTGTCTGTCTGCCTCAACGCACCTCAATGGGAGCATAGCATCTGTCTGTCTGCCTCAACGCACCTCAATGGGAGCAGAGTATCTGTCTGTCTGTCTGTCTGTCTGTCTGTCTGTCTGTCTGTCATAGAGAACAGACCAGGGGGTTGTGATCTCTCTGCCTCCTGTTTATTACAGAGGAAATTAGGAAGTACAGAGACATCATATCCTCCTGATTGGTTGGCTGATAGTGGATAGGCTCTGCCCACCTTCCAGGACTTGCAGGGCCCACTGGGGTGAGATCATCTTTACCGCCCACCTCTCAGAGAGGAGAAGAGAGGACATCCTGACTATACTAACCCTGACAGGGGAGGAAAGGACCTTCTGACTATACCATACTAACCCTGACAGGAGAGGAGAGGACCTCCTGACTATAGCATACTAACCCTGACAGGAGAGGAGAGGACCTCCTGACTATACCATACTAACCCTGACAGGAGAGGAGAGGACCTCCTGACTATACCATACTAACCCTGACAGGAGAGGAGAGGACCTCCTGACTATACCATACTAACCCTGACAGGAGAGGAGAGGACCTCCTGACTATACCATACTAACCCTGACAGGAGAGGAGAGGACCTCCTGACTATACCATACTAACCCTGACAGGAGAGGAGAGGACCTCCTGACTATACCATACTAACCCTGACAGGAGAGGAGAGGACCTCCTGACTATACCATACTAACCCTGACAGGGGAGGAGAGGACCTCCTGACTATACCATACTAACCCTGACAGGAGAGGAGAGGACCTCCTGACTATACCATACTAACCCTGACAGGAGAGGAGAGGACCTCCTGACTATACCATACTAACCCTGACAGGGGAGGAGAGGACCTCCTGACTATACCATACTAACCCTGACAGGAGAGGAGAGGACCTCCTGACTATACCATACTAACCCTGACAGGAGAGGAGAGGACCTCCTGACTATACCATACTAACCCTGACAGGAGAGGAGAGGACCTCCTGACTATACCATACTAACCCTGACAGGAGAGGAGAGGACCTCCTGACTATACCATACTAACCCTGACAGGAGAGGAGAGGACCTCCTGACTATACCATACTAACCCTGACAGGAGAGGAGAGGACCTCCTGACTATACCATACTAACCCTGACAGGAGAGGAGAGGACCTCCTGACTATACCATACTAACCCTGACAGGAGAGGAGAGGACCTCCTGACTATACCATACTAACCCTGACAGGAGAGGAGAGGACCTCCTGACTATACCATACTAACCCTGACAGGAGAGGAGAGGACCTCCTGACTATACCATACTAACCCTGACAGGAGAGGAGAGGACCTCCTGACTATACCATACTAACCCTGACAGGGGAGGAGAGGACCTCCTGACTATACCATACTAACCCTGACAGGAGAGGAGAGGACCTCCTGACTATACCATACTAACCCTGACAGGAGAGGAGAGGACCTCCTGACTATACCATACTAACCCTGACAGGAGAGGAGAGGACCCCCTGACTATGGGAGCATAGTCCGAGAGGTCTGGGTCCTGTCTGAGGAGTATCCCAGTCTGTAGAGAGGTCTGGGTCCTGTATGGGAAGTATACCAGTCTGTAGAGAGGTCTGGGTCCTGTATGGGAAGTATACCAGTCTGTAGAGAGGTCTGGGTCCTGTATGGGAAGTATACCAGTCTGTAGAGAGGTCTGGGTCCTGTCTGAGGAGTATCCCAGTCTGTAGAGAGGTCTGGGTCCTGTATGGGAAGTATACCAGTCTGTAGAGAGGTCTGGGTCCTGTATGGGAAGTATACCAGTCTGTAGAGAGGTCTGGGTCCTGTATGGGAAGTATACCAGTCTGTAGAGAGGTCTGGGTCCTGTATGGGAAGTATACCAGTCTGTAGAGAGGTCTGGGTCCTGTATGGGAAGTATACCAGTCTGTAGAGAGGTCTGGGTCCTGTATGGGAAGTATACCAGTCTGTAGAGAGGTCTGGGTCCTGTATGGGAAGTATACCAGTCTGTAGAGAGGTCTGGGTCCTGTATGGGAAGTATACCAGTCTGTAGAGAGGTCTGGGTCCTGTATGGGAAGTATACCAGTCTGTAGAGAGGTCTGGGTCCTGTATGGGAAGTATACCAGTCTGTAGAGAGGTCTGGGTCCTGTATGGGAAGTATACCAGTCTGTAGAGAGGTCTGGGTCCTGTATGGGAAGTATACCAGTCTGTAGAGAGGTCTGGGTCCTGTATGGGAAGTATACCAGTCTGTAGAGAGGTCTGGGTCCTGTATGGGAAGTATACCAGTCTGTAGAGAGGTCTGGGTCCTGTATGGGAAGTATACCAGTCTGTAGAGAGGTCTGGGTCCTGTATGGGAAGTATACCAGTCTGTAGAGAGGTCTGGGTCCTGTATGGGAAGTATACCAGTCTGTAGAGAGGTCTGGGTCCTGTATGGGAAGTATACCAGTCTGTAGAGAGGTCTGGGTCCTGTATGGGAAGTATACCAGTCTGTAGAGAGGTCTGGGTCCTGTCTGAGGAGTATCCCAGTCTGTAGAGAGGTCTGGGTCCTGTATGGGAAGTATACCAGTCTGTAGAGAGGTCTGGGTCCTGTATGGGAAGTATACCAGTCTGTAGAGAGGTCTGGGTCCTGTCTGAGGAGTATCCCAGTCTGTAGAGAGGTCTGGGTCCTGTATGGGAAGTATACCAGTCTGTAGAGAGGTCTGGGTCCTGTCTGAGGAGTATCCCAGTCTGTAGAGAGGTCTGGGTCCTGTATGGGAAGTATACCAGTCTGTAGAGAGGTCTGGGTCCTGTATGGGAAGTATACCAGTCTGTAGAGAGGTCTGGGTCCTGTCTGAGGAGTATTGATAATAGGCCCTGCTTTTACTGATGCCAAGAAATTGCCAGATACAACATTCCAAGAAAGCCAAGAAATTGCGAGATAAAGCTTTGGATTGCCAATAGATAGGCCTAGTGCACGGTTCTGTCTGTCTGGTGACTGACCTGCCTATACTGATAGATAGGCCTAGTGCACGGTTCTGTCTGTCTGGTGACTGACCTGCCAATACTGATGGATAGACCTAGTGCACGGTTCTGTCTGTCTGGTGACTGACCTGCCAATACTGATGGATAGACCTAGTGCACGGTTCTGTCTGTCTGGTGACTGACCTGCCTATACTGATAGATAGGCCTAGTGCACGGTTCTGTCTGTCTGGTGACTGACCTGCCTATACTGATAGATAGGCCTAGTGCACGGTTCTGTCTGTCTGGTGACTGACCTGCCAATACTGATGGATAGACCTAGTGCACGGTTCTGTCTGTCTGGTGACTGACCTGCCAATACTGATAGATAGACCTAGTGCAGGGTTCTGTCTGTCTGGTGACTGACCTGCCTATACTGATAGATAGACCTAGTGCACGGTTCTGTCTGTCTGGTCACTGACCTGCCTATACTGATAGATAGACCTAGTGCACGGTTCTGTCTGTCTGGTGACTGACCTGCCAATACTGATAGATAGACCTAGTGCAGGGTTCTGTCTGTCTGGTGACTGACCTGCCTATACTGATAGATAGACCTAGTGCACGGTTCTGTCTGTCTGTCTGGTGACTGACCTGCCTATACTGATTGTAACAGACTAAGAGGGAGATGTGGGGTACAGTAACAGACTAAGAGGGAGATGTGGGGTACAGTAATAGACTGAGAGGGAGATGTGAGGTACAGTAACAGACTGAGAGGGAGATGTGGGGTACAGTAACAGACTGAGAGGGAGATGTGGGGTACAGTAACAGACAGAGGGAGATGTGGGGTACAGTAACAGACTGAGAGGGAGATGTGGGGTACAGTAACAGACTGAGGGAGATGTGGGGTACAGTAACAGACTGAGAGGGAGATGTGGGGTACAGTAACAGACTGAGAGGGAGATGTGGGGTACAGTAACAGACTGAGAGGGAGATGTGGGGTACAGTAACAGACAGAGGGAGATGTGGGGTACAGTAACAGACAGAGGGAGATGTGGGGTACAGTAACAGACAGAGGGAGATGTGGGGTACAGTAACAGACAGAGGGAGATGTGGGGTACAGTAACAGACAGAGGGAGATGTGGGGTACAGTAACAGACAGAGGGAGATGTGGGGTACAGTAACAGACTGAGAGGGAGATTTGGGGTACAGTAACAGACTGAGAGGGAGATGTGGGGTACAGTAACAGACAGGGGGAGATGTGGGGTACAGTAACAGACAGAGGGAGATGTGGGGTACAGTAACAGACTGAGAGGGAGATGTGGGGTACAGTAACAGTAAGTTAAGAACAAAATCTTATTTTCAATGACGGCCTAGGAACAGTGGGTTTACTGCCTTGTTCAGGGGCAGATCGACAGATTTGTACCTTGTCAGCTCGGGGGTTTGAACATGCAACCTTCTGGTTACTAGTCCAACGCTCTAACCACTAGGCTACCCTGTCACCCCAATAAACATAGCCATTCAATTTCAATTCATCGTCCATTCTGTGCAAAGCCTTAGCAACGCTGAGGATATTCTATCATCACGTTTCTAGATTCACCTCTGTAGTCTCTGGGAGAAGCCAAGCCAGGAGGAGGCTGGTGATTTATTTAACAGGCGTTCAGCAGGCAGACCTATCTCCTGTCGAGAGGAAGCAGAGAGCTGAATGTCACCACAGGGTGGGTGGGGGGGTCCTGATGGGGACAGGGCTTTGGGCACACAAGCACGGCGCATCTCAGGCATGCACGCTGCATGGCTCACACACACACACGCACACACACACACACACACACACACACACACACACACACACACACACACACACACTATTATTATTATAAAATACTATTATTATTATAAAATACTAGTATTATTATTACAGTCTATTATTATCATAAAATGCTATTATTATTATAACAGTCTAGTATTATAAAATGCTATTATAACGGTGTGTTATTATAATGAAATAGTCTTATTATAAAACACTAGCATTAGAAAGGGATTAGCCTTGTATCCATACTGCAGGTGCTGTAAACAACTATAAGAAGCCTGTCCTCTGTTATCACTGTTACATGATGATGATAAGGAACACAGCAGAAATGCAAGTCCAGTTTGGACAGCCTTCCACATGTCCCCTTTTTATCGCATGTTGTTTTTGGTTGTGTTGTCCAGTTGTGTTTTGGCGTTCACACAGTCCTTTTATCAATGGTGAATCACTAGAGGCAGTCTTCCTCACAGAAACCAGCAGCAGCAGGACCAGAAATAGACAGGCATTGTTTTCTGCTCCAAGACATGGAAATAGACTCCAGAATGTTTCTCACAGGGAGGTTAAGAGAGAACGCCCACTCACTCCACTTCCTGTGTGTAGTCACATGACAATATGTCCCTGCAGGGCACCAATAGCCACAGCTAATGGACGGAATAGAGAAAGGGGATGAGGAGGAGAAGGAGAGAGAGAGGAGGAGCAATGGGGGAGAGAGGAGAGAGAGGAGGAGCAATGGGGGAGAGAGGAGAGAGAGGAGGAGCAATGGGGGGAGAGAGGAGAGAGACGAGGAACAATGGGGGAAGAGAGGAGAGAGAGGAGAGAGAGGAGAGAGAGAGAGGAGGTGCAATGGGGGGAGCAATGGGGGGAGAGAGGAGAGAGAGGAAGAGCAATGGGGGGAGAGAGGAGAGAGACGAGGAGCAATGGGGGAAGAGAGGAGAGAGAGGAGAGAGAGAGAGGAGGAGCAATGGGAGGAGAGAGGAGAGAGAGAGGAGGAGCAATGTGGGGAGAGAGGAGAGAGAGGAGGAGCAATGTGGGGAGAGAGGAGAGAGAGAGGAGGAGCAGTGTGGGGAGAGAGGAGAGAGAGAGGAGGAGCAATGTGGGGAGAGAGGAGAGAGAGGAGGAGCAATGTGGGGCGAGAGGAGAGAGAGGAGAGAGAGGAGGAGCAATGGGGGGAGAGAGGAGAGAGAGAGAGGAGGTGCAATGGGGGGAGAGAGGAGAGAGAGGAGGAGCAATGTGGGGAGAGAGGAGAGAGAGGAGAGAGAGAGGAGGAGCAATGGGGAGAGAGGAGAGAGAGGAGAGAGAGAGGAGGTGCAATGGGGGGAGAGAGGAGAGAGGAGAGAGAGAGGAGGAGCAATGGGGGAGAGAGGAGAGAGAGGAGAGAGAGAGGAGGTGCAATGGGGGGAGAGAGGAGAGAGAGAGGAGGAGCAATGTGGGGAGAGAGGAGAGAGAGGAGGAGCAATGTGGGGAGAGAGGAGAGAGAGAGGAGGAGCAATGTGGGGAGAGAGGAGAGAGAGAGGAGGAGCAATGTGGGGAGAGAGGAGAGAGAGGAGGAGCAATGTGGGGCGAGAGGAGAGAGAGGAGAGAGAGGAGGAGCAATGGGGGGAGAGAGGAGAGAGAGAGAGGAGGTGCAATGGGGGGAGAGAGGAGAGAGAGGAGGAGCAATGTGGGGAGAGAGGAGAGAGAGGAGAGAGAGAGGAGGAGCAATGGGGAGAGAGGAGAGAGAGGAGAGAGAGAGGAGGTGCAATGGGGGGAGAGAGGAGAGAGGAGAGAGAGAGGAGGAGCAATGGGGGGAGAGAGGAGAGAGAGGAGAGAGAGAGGAGGTGCAATGGGGGGAGCAATGGGGGGAGAGAGGAGAGAGAGGAGAGAGAGGAGGAGCAATGGGGGAGAGAGGAGCGAGAGGAGAGAGAGAGGAGGTGCAATGGGGGAAGAGAGGAGAGAGAGGAGAGAGAGGAGAGAGAGAGAGGAGGTGCAATGGGGGGAGCAATGGGGGGAGAGAGGAGAGAGAGGAAGAGCAATGGGGGGAGAGAGGAGAGAGACGAGGAGCAATGGGGGAAGAGAGGAGAGAGAGGAGAGAGAGAGAGGAGGAGCAATGGGAGGAGAGAGGAGAGAGAGAGGAGGAGCAATGTGGGGAGAGAGGAGAGAGAGGAGGAGCAATGTGGGGAGAGAGGAGAGAGAGAGGAGGAGCAATGTGGGGAGAGAGGAGAGAGAGAGGAGGAGCAATGTGGGGAGAGAGGAGAGAGAGGAGGAGCAATGTGGGGCGAGAGGAGAGAGAGGAGAGAGAGGAGGAGCAATGGGGGGAGAGAGGAGAGAGAGAGAGGAGGTGCAATGGGGGGAGAGAGGAGAGAGAGGAGGAGCAATGTGGGGAGAGAGGAGAGAGAGGAGAGAGAGAGGAGGAGCAATGGGGAGAGAGGAGAGAGAGGAGAGAGAGAGGAGGTGCAATGGGGGGAGAGAGGAGAGAGGAGAGAGAGAGGAGGAGCAATGGGGGGAGAGAGGAGAGAGAGGAGAGAGAGAGGAGGTGCAATGGGGGGAGAGAGGAGAGAGAGAGGAGGAGCAATGTGGGGAGAGAGGAGAGAGAGGAGGAGCAATGTGGGGAGAGAGGAGAGAGAGAGGAGGAGCAATGTGGGGAGAGAGGAGAGAGAGAGGAGGAGCAATGTGGGGAGAGAGGAGAGAGAGGAGGAGCAATGTGGGGCGAGAGGAGAGAGAGGAGAGAGAGGAGGAGCAATGGGGGGAGAGAGGAGAGAGAGAGAGGAGGTGCAATGGGGGGAGAGAGGAGAGAGAGGAGGAGCAATGTGGGGAGAGAGGAGAGAGAGGAGAGAGAGAGGAGGAGCAATGGGGAGAGAGGAGAGAGAGGAGAGAGAGAGGAGGTGCAATGGGGGGAGAGAGGAGAGAGGAGAGAGAGAGGAGGAGCAATGGGGGGAGAGAGGAGAGAGAGGAGAGAGAGAGGAGGTGCAATGGGGGGAGCAATGGGGGGAGAGAGGAGAGAGAGGAGAGAGAGGAGGAGCAATGGGGGAGAGAGGAGCGAGAGGAGAGAGAGAGGAGGTGCAATGGGGGAAGAGAGGAGAGAGAGGAGGTGCAATGGGGGAAGAGAGGAGAGAGAGGAGAGAGAGGAGGATGGCGGCGAGACAGTCAAGTCATTGAGAGAGAGAGAGAGACAGAGAGAGAGACAGAGAGAGAGACAGAGGCAGAGACAGAGGCAGAGAGGAAGAGTAGAGTGTGTGAAAGATGTGGGTTCTCTTGTCAGTCAGTAACATGCGGTCTCTCTGACCAGGGACGTTGTGTAACTCAGATCACAGATGGTGCCCAGACACTGTGTGGTCTTCCTGCCTCTGTCAATGTCTCTCCCTCTGTCTCTGTCTCTGCTTCTGTCTCTACCTCTGTCTCTGTTTCTGTCTCTGTCTCTGCCTCTGTCTCTGTCTCTGTCTCTGTCTCTGTCTCTGTCTCTGCTTCTGTCTCCCTCTGTCTCTGCCTCTGTCTCTGTCTCTGTCTCTGTCTCTGCCTCTGCCTCTGTCTCTGTCTCTGTCTCTGCTTCTGTCTCTGTCTCTGTCTCTGTCTCTGTCTCTGCTTCTGTCTCTGTCTCTGTCTCTGTCTCTGCCTAAGCCTAGGGCCTATTGGAAGACACTGTGCAGTGTGTGTGTGTGTGTGTGGGGGGGGGGGGGGGTGTGCCCATGCATGTCTGCTTGCGTGAATACTGTATCTCCATCTGTGAGTATGTCTTTATCTGTGAGCGTGAATTCTGTATCTCCATCTGTGAGTATGTATACGTCTGTGAGCGTGAATACTGTATCTCCATCTGTGAGTATGTCTATCTGTGAGCGTGAATACTGTATCTCCATCTGTGAGTATGTATACGTCTGTGAGCGTGAATACTGTATCTCCATCTGTGAGTATGTATATATCTGTGAGCGTGAATACTGTATCTCCATCTGTGAGTATGTATACGTCTGTGAGCGTGAATACTGTATCTCCATCTGTGAGTATGTATACATCTGTGAGCGTGAATACTGTATCTCCATCTGTGAGTATGTATACGTCTGTGAGCGTGAATACTGTATCTCCATCTGTGAGTATGTCTATCTGTGAGCGTGAATACTGTATCTCCATCTGTGAGTATGTCTTTATCTGTGAGCGTGAATACTGTATCTCCATCTGTGAGTATGTATACGTCTGTGAGCGTGAATACTGTATCTCCATCTGTGAGTATGTATACGTCTGTGAGCGTGAATACTGTATCTCCATCTGTGAGTATGTATACGTCTGTGAGCGTGAATACTGTATCTCCATCTGTGAGTATGTATACGTCTGTGAGCGTGAATACTGTATCTCCATCTGTGAGTATGTCTATCTGTGAGCATGAATACTGTATCTCCATCTGTGAGTATGTATACGTCTGTGAGCGTGAATACTGTATCTCCATCTGTGAGTATGTATATATCTGTGAGCGTGAATACTGTATCTCCATCTGTGAGTATGTATACGTCTGTGAGTGTGAATACTGTATCTCCATCTGTGAGTATGTATACGTCTGTGAGCGTGAATACTGTATCTCCATCTGTGAGTATGCATACGTCTGTGAGCGTGAATACTGTATCTCCATCTGTGAGTATGTATACGTCTGTGAGCGTGAATACTGTATCTCCATCTGTGAGTATGTATATATCTGTGAGCGTGAATACTGTATCTCCATCTGTGAGTATGTATACGTCTGTGAGTGTGAATACTGTATCTCCATCTGTGAGTATGTATACGTCTGTGAGCGTGAATTCTGTATCTCCATCTGTGAGTATGTATACGTCTGTGAACGTGAATACTGTATCTCCATCTGTAAGTATGTATACGTCTGTGAGCGTGAATTCTGTATCTCCATCTGTGAGTATGTATACGTCTGTGAGCGTGAATACTGTATCTCCATCTGTGAGTATGTATACGTCTGTGAGCGTGAATACTGTATCTCCATCTGTGAGTATGTCTTTATCTGTGAGCGTGAATACTGTATCTCCATCTGTGAGTATGTATACGTCTGTGAGCGTGAATACTGTATCTCCATCTGTGAGTATGTATACGTCTGTGAGCGTGAATACTGTATCTCCATCTGTGAGTATGTCTTTATCTGTGAGCGTGAATACTGTATCTCCATCTGTGAGTATGTATACGTCTGTGAGCGTGAATACTGTATCTCCATCTGTGAGTATGTATACGTCTGTGAGCGTGAATACTGTATCTCCATCTGTGAGTATGTCTTTATCTGTGAGCGTGAATTCTGTATCTCCATCTGTGAGTATGTATACGTCTGTGAGCGTGAATACTGTATCTCCATCTGTGAGTATGTCTATCTGTGAGCGTGAATACTGTATCTCCATCTGTGAGTATGTATACGTCTGTGAGCGTGAATACTGTATCTCCATCTGTGAGTATGTATATATCTGTGAGCGTGAATACTGTATCTCCATCTGTGAGTATGTATACGTCTGTGAGCGTGTGGGAGACCTTTTCTTCACGGCTGGAGTGGCCTTTTAGCTCAGTCAGGATGTCGGCCCACAGAAACCCTGTTGTTTCCCTCCCTCCTGGTCCTCTCTGTCTGCTGCCTGATGAATTATTCAAGCCGATGGGCAGTGGGTAGCCACGGTGGTGTGGGTTACGGCTGCCAGTCGATGCATATTGAAATGCATCTCTAGGCCAATGCAATTTTGTAGTTTTGTAATCAAATATGTGTTGATCTGAGAGTAAAAGTAGAAATAGCGCTTATCAGAAATTGTTCGGGGCGGACGTCACGACGAAAGACGTGTCTTGGTTTTTACGCCGTTCAGTCTTTCTGTGTATCCCGAGGGTTATTGCCAGAACCGAAAGGTAAAAGGTCAGATTATTTTAGAGGAGTGACCTGACCTGGGTATCAAGTATCTGCACCATTTAAAATCCTCTTGTTATCTCTGTTTAGGTGAACATATGTGATGAAATAGCAGCGGGATTATTGTCAGTGGGTGATGTAGTCTTCTCCATCGTCTTCTTGCTGTAGCGACAAGCTGCCAACAACCCAGGGACAGACAGCTGTCATGACGCCACGACACTGAGAAATGAGTGTGGAGGGGACAGATTACAGACACTGTTGGGCTCTTTTCAGGCTTATTAGCTAAAACAGGGAGGGAGAGTGGAAGAGAGAGAGGAGGAGGAGGAGGAGCAAGAGGAGGAGGAGGGAGAGGGAGAGAGACGAGTAGGGAGAGGAGCGAGAGACGACTGGGGTGAGGAGCGAGAGAGGAGGAGAGAGAGACGAGTAGGGAGAGGAGCGAGAGAGGAGGAGGAAAGAGAGAGACGAGTAGAGAGAGGAGCGAGAGAGGAGGAGAGAGAGAGACGAGTAGGGAGAGGAGCGAGAGAGGAGGAGAGAGAGAGGAGGAGAGAGAGAGATGAGTAGGGAGAGAGAGAGATGAGTAGGGAGAGAGAGAGCGATGAGTAGGGAGAGAGAGAGCGATGAGTAGGGAGAGGAGAGATGAGTAGGGAGAGAGAGGAGGAAAGAGAGAGAGAGGAGGAGAGAGAGAGATGAGTAGGGAGAGAGAGAGATGAGTAGGGAGAGAGAGAGAGATGAGTAGGGAGAGAGAGTAATGAGTAGGGAGAGAGAGGAGGAGAGAGAGCGAGAGGAGGAGAGAGAGAGATGAGTAGGGAGAGAGAGAGAGATGAGTAGGGAGAGAGAGAGATGAGTAGGGAGAGAGAGAGCGATGAGTAGGGAGAGAGAGAGCGATGAGTAGGGAGAGGAGAGATGAGTAGGGAGAGAGAGGAGGAAAGAGAGAGAGAGGAGGAGAGAGAGAGATGAGTAGGGAGAGAGAGAGATGAGTAGGGAGAGAGAGAGAGATGAGTAGGGAGAGAGAGAGATGAGTAGGGAGAGAGAGAGCGATGAGTAGGGAGAGAGAGAGCGATGAGTAGGGAGAGGAGAGATGAGTAGGGAGAGAGAGGAGGAAAGAGAGAGAGAGGAGGAGAGAGAGAGATGAGTAGGGAGAGAGAGAGATGAGTAGGGAGAGAGAGAGAGATGAGTAGGGAGAGAGAGTAATGAGTAGGGAGAGAGAGGAGGAGAGAGAGTGAGAAGTAGAAGAAAAGAGAAAGGGTGAGGAAGGGTAGGAGGAAAGGGAAGACATCAAAGCAGTGATCCACAAAAGGCACAGATTTATACCACCAAAGAACAAAGCTGAACCTGCCGTTGTGCAGTGTGTTACAGGCTTCAGTCAAAGCAGCCACTAGATGGAGCTGGTAACCTGGACAACTAGATGGAGCTGGTAACCTGGACTACTAGATGGAGCTGGTAACCTGGACCACTAGATGGAGCTGATAACCTGGACCACTAGATGGAGCTGGAAACCTGGACCACTAGATGGAGCTGGACCACTAGATGGAGCTGGTAACCTGGACCACTAGATGGAGCTGGTAACCTGGACCACTAGATGGAGCTGGTAACCTGGACCACTAGATGGAGCTGGTAACCTGGACCACTAGATGGAGCTGGACCACTAGATGGAGCTGGTAACCTGGACCACTAGATGGAGCTGGTAACCTGGACCACTAGATGGAGCTGGACCACTAGATGGAGCTGGTAACCTGGACCACTAGATGGAGCTGGTAACCTGGATCACTAGATGGAGCTGGACCACTAGATGGAGCTGGACCACTAGATGGAGCTGGACCACTAGATGGAGCTGGTAACCTGGACCACTAGATGGAGCTGGTAACCTGGACCACTAGATGGAGCTGATAACCTGGACCACTAGATGGAGCTGATAACCTGGACCACTAGATGGAGCTGGACCACTAGATGGAGCTGGACCACTAGATGGAGCTGATAACCTGGACCACTAGATGGAGCTGGTAACCTGGACCACTAGATGGAGCTGGTAACCTGGACCACTAGATGGAGCTGGTAACCTGGACCACTAGATGGAGCTGGACCACTAGATGGACCTGGACCACTAGATGGAGCTGATAACCTGGACCACTAGATGGAGCTGATAACCTGGACCACTAGATGGAGCTGGACCACTAGATGGAGCTGGACCACTAGATGGAGCTGATAACCTGGACCACTAGATGGAGCTGGTAACCTGGACCACTAGATGGAGCTGGTAACCTGGACCACTAGATGGAGCTGGTAACCTGGACCACTAGATGGAGCTGGACCACTAGATGGAGCTGGACCACTAGATGGAGCTGATAACCTGGATCACTAGATGGAGCTGGACCACTAGATGGAGCTGGACCACTAGATGGAGCTGGACCACTAGATGGAGCTGATAACCTGGACCATTAGATGGAGCTGGACCACTAGATGGAGCTGGTAACCTGGGCTGTTGTTAAATGATGCTGTCTGACTGGTCTCTGATAGCGAACGGTCTCAGAAGGATAAGCGGCCTGGTGTCTGGGAGGACAGATAATTGATTTATTCAGGGGCTTCCTTTCCCGGAACCCTTTAATGTCCCTGCTTAATGTTTTTACTCAGTAGAACAGGTAATTATATTGATATACCCACAGGCACAAAGTAGCATGGAGCCGTTTAGTACAGTACAGTAGCTGCCAGGGGGTGGTTGAGAGAGTGGCTCAGTGGCAGGCTTCCCTGAACCGGGTTTTAACAGGCCAGACATTATGAGGACTGGTCCTGAACTGGGTTTTAATTAACAGGACAGACATTATGAGGACTGGTTCTGAACTGGGTTTTAATTAACAGGACAGATATTATGGGGACTGGTTCTGAACTGGGTTTTAACAGGACAGACATTATGAGGACTGGTTCTGAACTGGGTTTTAATTAACAGGACAGATATTATGGGGACTGGTTCTGAACTGGGTTTGAATTAACAGGACAGACATTATGAGGACTGGTTCTGAACTGGGTTTTAATTAACAGGACAGATATTATGAGGACTGGTTCTGAACTGGGTTTTAATTAACAGGACAGACATTATGAGGACTGGTTCTGAACTGGGTTTTAACAGGACAGACATTATGAGGACTGGTTCTGAACTGGGTTTTAATTAACAGGACAGACATTATGAGGACTGGTTCTGAACTGGGTTTTAACAGGACAGACATTATGAGGACTGGTTCTGAACTGGGTTTTAATTAACAGGACAGACATTATGAGGACTGGTTCTGAACTGGGTTTTAACAGGACAGACATTATGAGGACTGGTTCTGAACTGGGTTTTAATTAACAGGACAGACATTATGAGGACTGGTTCTGAACTGGGTTTTAACAGGACAGACATTATGAGGACTGGTTCTGAACTGGGTTTTAATTAACAGGACAGACATTATGAGGAATGGTTCTGAACTGGGTTTTAGTTAACAGGACAGACATTATGAGGACTGGTTCTGAACTGGGTTTTAACAGGACAGACATTATGAGGACTGGTCCTGAACTGGGTTTTAACAGGACTGACATTATGAGGACTGGTTTGAACTGGGTTTTAATTAACAGGACAGACATTATGAGGACTGGTTCTGAACTGGGTTTTAATTAACAGGACAGACATTATGAGGACTGGTTCTGAACTGGGTTTTAACAGGACAGACATTATGAGGACTGGTCCTGAACTGGGTTTTAACAGGACTGACATTATGAGGACTGGTTTGAACTGGGTTTTAACAGGACTGACATTACGAGGACTGGTTCTGAACTGGGTTTTAATAGGACTGACATTATGAGGACTGGTTTGAACTGGGTTTTAACAGGACAGACATTATGAGGACTGGTTCTGAACTGGGTTTTAATTAACAGGACAGATATTATGGGGACTGGTTCTGAACTGGGTTTGAATTAACAGGACAGACATTATGAGGACTGGTTCTGAACTGGGTTTGAATTAACAGGACTGACATTATGAGGACTGGTTTGAACTGGGTTTTAACAGGACTGACATTATGAGGACTGGTTCTGAACTGGGTTTTAATAGGACTGACATTATGAGGACTGGTTTGAACTGGGTTTTAACAGGACTGAAATTATGAGGACTGGTTCTGAACTGGGTTTTAATTAACAGGACAGACATTATGAGGACTGGTTCTGAACTGGGTTTTAACAGGACAGACATTTTGAGGACTGGTTCTGAACTAGGTTTTAATTAACAGGACAGACATTATGAGGACTGGTTCTGAACTGGGTTTTAGCAAGACAGACATTATGGACTGGTTCTGAACTGGGTTTTAATTAACAGGACAGACATTATGAGGACTGGTTCTGAACCGGGTTTTAATTAACAGTACAGACATTATGAGGACTGGTTCTGAACTGGGTTTTAATTAACAGGACAGACATTATGAGGACTGGTTCTGAACTGGGTTTTAACAGGACAGACATTATGAGGACTGGTTCTGAACTGGGTTTTAACAGGACAGACATTATGAGGACTGGTTCTGAACCGGGTTTTAATTAACAGGACAGACATTATGAGGACTGGTCCTACAGTCATTGACCTGATTGATTGACACACTGAGGAGAGAGGGACGATATAGTCAATTAAACAGTCACAGTGATGCATAGATTGACTGGATTGATTGATTTGTGAATTGATTGGCACAATGGTACATTGATTATTTATCGCTACAATGTAACGAGGCAGTCTTGGATGGTCCTAGCTACAGATCTATATTCTGTATATCTACAATGTACGGAGGCAGTCTGGGATGGTCCTAGCTACAGCTCTATCTTCTGTATATCTACAATGTACGGAGGCAGTCTGGGATGGTCCTAGCTACAGCTCTATCTTCTGTATATCTACAATGTACGGAGGCAGTCTGGGATGGTCCTAGCTACAGCTCTATCTTCTGTATATCTACAATGTACGGAGGCAGTCTGGGATGCTCCTAGCTACAGTTCTATCTTCTGTATATCTACAATGTAAGGAGGCAGTCTGGGATGGTCCTAGCTACAGTTCTACCTTATGTATATCTACAATATAAGGAGGCAGTCTGGGATATTCCTAGGGTCACAAAGCCATTCAGGCCATGTGACCAACTACTAGCTGTGAATGACCTCTCTCTCTCTCTCTCTCTCTCTCTCTCTCTCTCTTTCTCTCTCTCTCTCTCTCTCAATTCAATTCAGTTCAAGGGCTTTATTGGCATGGGAAACATGTGTTAACATTGCCAAAGCAAGTGAGGTAGACAACATACAAAGTGAATATATAAAGTGAAATAAACAATACAAATTAACAGTAAACATTACACATACAGAAGTTTCAAAACAGTAAAGACATTACAAATGTCATATTATATACATATATACAGTGTTTTAACAATGTACAAATGGTTAAAGGACACAAGATAAAATAAATAAACATAAATATGGGTTGTATTTACAATGGTGTTTGTTCTTCACTGGTTGCCCTTTTCTTGTGGCAACAGGTCACACATCTTGCTGCTGTGATGCACACTGTGGAATTTCACCCAGTACATATGGGACAAATTGGGTTTGTTTTCAATTCCTTTGTGGATCTGTGTAATCTGAGGGAAATATGTGTCTCTAATATGGTCATACATTGGACAGGAGGTTAGGAAGTGCAGCTCAGTTTCCACCTCATTTTGTGGGCAGTGAGCACATAGCCTGTCTTCTCTTGAGAGCCATGTCTGCCTACGGCGGCCTTTCTCAATAGCAAGGCTATGCTCACTGAGTCTGTACATAGTCAAAGCTTTCCTTAAGTTTGGGTCAGTCACAGTGGTCAGGTGTTCTGCCACTGTGTGCTCTCTGTTTAGGGCCAAATAGCATTCTAGTATGCTCTGTTTTTTTGTTAATTCTTTCCAATGTGTCAAGTAATTATCTTTTTGTTTTCTCATGATTTGGTTGGGTCTAATTGTGCTGCTGTCCTGGGGCTCTGTGGGTTGTGTTTGGGTTTGTGAACAGAGCCCCAGGACCAGCTTGCTTAGGGGACTCTTCTCCAGGTTCATCTCTCTGTAGGTGACGGCTTTGTTATGGAAGGTTTGGGAATCGCTTCCTTTTAGGTGGTTGTAGAATTTAACGGCTCTTTTCTGGATTTTGATAATTAGTGGGTATCGGCCTAATTCTGCTCTGCCTGTATTATTTGGTGTTCTACGTTGTACATGGAGGATATTTTTGTAGAATTCTGCATGCAGAGTCTCAATTTGGTGTTTGTCCTACTTTGTGAATTCTTGGTAGGTGAGCGGACCCCAGACCTCACAGCCGTAAAGGGGCATTGGTTATATAACTGATTCAAGTATTTTTTGCCAGATCCTAATTGGTATGTCAAATTTTATGTTCCTTTTGATGCTGTAGAAGGCCCTTCTTGCCTTGTCTCTCAGATCGTTTACAGCTTTGTGGAAGTCTCTCTGTCTCTCTCTCTTTCACTCTCTCTCTGTCTCTCTGTCTCTCTGTCTCTCTGTCTCTGTCTCTGTCTCTCTCACTCTCTCTGTCTCTCCGCTGTCACTGGGCGCCTGTCACTCACCCTGTTTTTGTCATTTGTGACAGCACGATGCCACCACACACCCACACAATCACACACGCTCCCTCGCACACACACACACACACACACACACACACACATACACACACACACACACACACACACACACACACACACACACACACACACACACACACACACACACACACACACACACACACACACACACACACACACACACACACACACACACACACACACACACACACACACACACACACAGGGGCAGTGAAGCTAAATGTCTGTCTCTGTGGTATTTCAGTGTTTCAACACAGACAGCCAGACTGCTTGTATTCCTCCCTGCTGTATTGTAGCAGGCCCAGCAGAGAGCCCATCTGTTGTGGAACATAAATACCCTCTTCCCATCTCGGCCGTGGCTGATATTGCAGCTTTTCTGCCCAGCTGTCACTGTGATGTGACCCTCGTCTATATGTATGTTTGGTAGACCTCCCCAGGGCTCCTATGAGTCCCACAGACAGATAGACTGTCTCGCTACTCCTGCAGGCTGTCTGTATTGTCAGTATCTCAGACAGACAGACTACCTCTCTGCTCCTGCAGGCTCTCTGTATTGTCAGTATCTCAGACAGACAGACTACCTCTCTGCTCCTGCAGGCTCTCTGTGTTGTCAGTATCTCAGACAGACAGACTGTCTCTCTGCTCCTGCAGACTGTCTGTGTTGTCAGTATCACAGACAGACAGACTGTCTCTCTACTCGTGCAGGCTGTCTGTATTGTCAGTATCACAGACAGGCTGTCTCTCTGCTCCTGCAGGCTGTCTGTATTGTCAGTATCTCAGACAGACTGTCTCTCTACTCCTGCAGGCTGTCTGTATTGTCAGTATCACAGACAGGCTGTCTCTCTGCTCCTGCAGGCTGTCTGTTTTGTCAGTATCTCAGACAGACAGACAGACAGACAGACTGTCTCTCTACTCCTGCAGGCTGTCTGTATTGTCAGTATCACAGACAGACAGACTACCTCTCTACTCCTGCAGGCTGTCTGTATTGTCAGTATCACAGACAGACAGACTCTCTCTCTACAAACCCTAACCCTACCCCCGACGACGCTGGGCCAAACCCTCCCCTACCCCCGACGACGCTGGGCTAAACCCTCCCCTACCCCCGACGACGCTGGGCTAAACCCTCCCCTACCCCCGACGACGCTGGGCCAAACCCTCCCCTACCCCCGACGACGCTGGGCTAAACCCTCCCCTACCCCCGACGACGCTGGGCTAAACCCTCCCCTACCCCCGACGACGCTGGGCCAAACCCTCCCCTAACCCGGACGACGCTGGGCCAAACCCTCCCCTAACCCGGACGACGCTGGGCTAAACCCTCCCCTACCCCCGACGACGCTGGGCCAAACCCTCCCCTACCCCCGACGACGCTGGGCTAAACCCTCCCCTACCTCCGACGACGCTGGGCCAAACCCTCCCCTACCTCCGACGACGCTGGGCCAAAACCTCCCCTACCCCCGACGACGCTGGGCTAAACCCTCCCCTAACCCAGACGACGCTGGGTCAAACCCTCCCCTAACCCGGACGACGCTGGGCTAAACCCTCCCCTACCTCCGACGACGCTGGGCTAAACCATCCCCTACCCCCGACGACGCTGGGCTAAACCCTCCCCTACCTCCGACGACGCTGGGCCAAACCCTCCCCTACCCCCGACGACGCTGGGCCAAACCCTCCCCTACCCCCGACGACGCTGGGCCAAACCCTCCCCTACCCCCGACGACGCTGGGCCAAACCCTCCCCTACCTCCGACGACGCTGGGCCAAACCCTCCCCTACCTCCGACGACGCTGGGCCAAACCCTCCCCTACCCCCGACGACGCTGGGCCAAACCCTCCCCTACCTCCGACAACGCTGGGCCAAACCCTCCCCTACCCCCGACGACGCTGGGCCAAACCCTCCCCTACCCCCGACGACGCTGGGCCAAACCCTCCCCTACCCCCGACGACGCTGGGCCAAACCCTCCCCTACCCCCGACGACGCTGGGCCAAACCCTCCCCTACCTCCGACAACGCTGGGCCAAACCCTCCCCTACCCCCGACGACGCTGGGCCAAACCCTCCCCTACCCCCGACGACGCTGGGCCAAACCCTCCCCTACCCCCGACGACGCTGGGCCAAACCCTCCCCTACCCCCGACGACGCTGGGCCAAACCCTCCCCTACCCCCGACGACGCTGGGCCAAACCCTCCCCTACCTCCGACAACGCTGGGCCAAACCCTCCCCTAACTCGGACGACGCTGGGCCAAACCCTCCCCTAACTCTGACGACGCTGGGCTAAACCCTCCCCTACCTCGGACGACGCTGGGCCAAACCCTCCCCTAACTCGGACGACGCTGGGCTAAACCCTCCCCTACCTCGGACGACGCTGGGCCAAACCCTCCCCTACCTCGGACGACGCTGGGCCAAACCCTCCCCTAACTCGGACGACGCTGGGCCAAACCCTCCCCTACCTCGGACGACGCTGGG